>NW_023479018.1:0-2469 GCF_013731165.1 Rhagoletis pomonella | reverse complement strand
AAAAAATGGCATTTCCAAAAATATTAGACATCACAATAATCAAGCAATCCTGCTGCAAAATTTCTTAAAAAATGCCTAGTATTCTTGCAATGATTGTGTAGATTTATATACATGATATGCATGTACACTGCTGGAACAAAGTATTGGCACAGCAAATTTTTCCCAATATATGTAAAAATTTTTATTCTAATATTTTCTGGCCAATTTTGTATAAAAATATGATTCATTCTACAACAAAAAACATAAAAATATATATGCTAAACTTTGTATATGCAAATTTTCAACTTTTTATTCAGATTTTTTTAGAACTTTTTGGATATGCAGTTTGGCAGCCCATTAAATTCCAATAAAAAAATGCAAGTTCGAAGTTAGTCAAAAATCGCATTGATTTTTGACAATTTTTTTTTGAAGTGTTTTGCATTTTTTCCATATAAAATATTTTCTCTGCGAGAGACTGCGTAAAAAAAAATTGCCAAAAATCAACGGTAATTTATAGCTTATTAAAATTTGTACTGTGTTATAACAAAATTGATTGGGCTAAAAATCTGCATACTCAAAAAATTCTAAAAAATCTGATTAAAAAGATGAAAATTTGTATGAAATTTTCAAGTTTTGCACAAAGTTTAGAAATTATATTTTTATTTTTTATTTTTTTTTTGTAGAATGAACGATATTTTTAAAAAAGGAAAATATTACAATAGTGTAAGAAAGCTGCTGTGCCAATAGTTTTTGCCGGCACTGTATGCACTATATCCTAAACTGAAATTCAACACTTATTACTTGCGAAGTTACAATAGTTGTGACGAATACACGCCCCACATGAAAATAAATTATTACGATTACTGCATTCTGTCTGAATAGAGAGAACTCACAACTTTTTTCTGTTTTAAAAAATTTGTTTTCTCATCGGCAAAAAGAGTAACGTCCGCAACGTAACGTCCCCAACCCTATGCTTAAATGATAAGCAATAAAAATATGTTGCGTTATTTCCCAAAGCCACATAGAAACTGCCTAAAATTCGAATGAAGTTCGAATAGGAAGTAAGAAAATTACGATTTTGCCGCATTAAATTAAAAATTATCATCACTGAGAAAAATTACAAATAAATTTTCGTTTCCAAACGTATAGCACTCAGCGCACATTTGACGGGAATCGCTCAGGTACATATATAGGTACTACATAAATGCATTTTTTAACTTAGTTGCGGTTAGTGCGACATTTCCGTGGCGGGTAATCGGAAAACTAAATAGCTGCAAAAATTGTACATGATTATTGAAGTTTCTGTAGTGCGCAGCATGTATGTACATGTATACTATATATAAAAATAAGTGTTATCTCATTAAAACAATAATCAGTACACCTATTTTCCTTATTTCTAATTACGCAAGTTACAGGAAATATTGCTTACTTGCCTATCACATTCATTACCCCACTGGTTTTTGTGCTACCAATGCATTACCATTTGATTAAGTGGATATACGTGCATACATACATACATATGACATATACATGTAGCAAATAGCCATAGTTTTTCTTTAATACGTTGCATTTTCCTTAAGGAATCTGTTACACGTCAAACTTAAACTAGTTTTAGTAACACAGTAACCGAGACAGCATCGGGTTACGGCCGGTTGGGTAGTAACACAAATTGAATGCGACTGCATCAAATTGAAGTGCAAAGATGTACATTTTTAAGTGTATAGTATGCGATTTCCATGTATGTATGTACAAAATGCATTTAGAAATTGTATAAACAACGGAATGCACGTAGGCGCCAGCTTTTCTGTTTGTAAGTCCATGCAATGTAATTTCGCTAGCTTAGAGTGAAAAGTTGATAAATCCACTTCTCATGAAGACTTACATTTTTAGACAGGAAGCGAGGCAAATTAAAATGTAGTTTTCAAAAGGACCGAAATATTTCATTTATTTCTTAATATTTTTACGCGCTCAAACGTAAATTTAGCAATTTATTCGAAAGAATATGAAAAATGTTCATTAACTTCGAAATCTACCGAAGTTACACTTTGATTTGAATAAGCAAAATATTGTCATCAAAGTTTTGCAACATATTTGCAGAAAAGGAATTTCGAAAGTTTTTATACTCCTGGAAAATTCGAAAAACTCTACTTAACAACTTTTCACTCTAAGCTAGCGATTTACATACAGTCAGTGTCAAATGTAAGTGTACACCTTGTTCTAATATAATATTCACAATTATTTTCATGAAATTTTTTTCATTAATTGCCAATAAATCAAAGTTTCTCACTTTATACAAAGTGAACAAAATTTCAACAATTTTCATCAAAATTTCAAAATTTCTATTCAGAATTTCTAGAAAATTGCAAGTTTCAAGTCGCTAAAAATTGCCGTTGATTTTTTAGATTTTTTTTTGTGGAGGGTGCTGCGCGTTTTCATCCAAATAACACACACACAATTCTATAAAATCAACGGTAAAGTCGGAATTTTAAT
>NW_023479017.1:0-2469 GCF_013731165.1 Rhagoletis pomonella | reverse complement strand
AAAAAGATTAATAAGTACAAAAGCCTGCAATTTCGCATGCATACTCACCCAACCGTTCCAGCAAACTTACGTAATGGCCGCGTGGTAGTAAAATTTTAGACAATGACATTTATGCATTGTATGTATGTATGTATGTGATTACGTTCCACATCAGGAATAAACCTAGCGCCGTTCTCCATTCATATTGGAGAATAGCTATGTTTCTTTACGGACAATTAACACTAACCCTAACTAGCTGCTGCTAGTTTTGCATGGTGACCGTTCGTAGACAATATATTTAATTGCTGTTGTCATACAATTGGTTATTTTAAATGTAAAACCAATGCAAAGTCACTGGGTACCACAAAATGTTAATTGGTTATTTTAAATGTAAAACAAAGCAAAGTCACAAAATGTTAATTGGTTATTTTACATGGGAAACCAATCCAAAGTCACTACGTACCACAAAAATGTTAAGATACTATGCTTGCTAAAGTATTTCTTAGGCGGCACCTTGTTTTTTAACAGCAAGGCGCCCAATGATATGCAAGCTTATGCCGGTGGGAAGTGGGATTGTTGAGTGCCGATGTAAACCAAGAGACATAAGTCTCCAAATGTCGATAAGCAGGTTCACGTCACATACTCAATGAACACACACACATATGTTAAAACCTGCTATCGACAAAATATGCGGATGAAAGCACAAATGAAAAATAATAAAAATAAATAAATGCTACCACACTCATACGCACAAGCATTTTTTTTCGGTATAATTTAATGCAAGTAAAATTCTACGTTGCCCATACATCCCTGCACAGTAGAATGCATGGCATCCATGCAATCCATCATCCAAAATTTTGTAGGTCGTGAGTTAACATTATGCTACATTCACACTAGGTGGTTCTTTGATTAGAAAAATAATGTATATAATGCCAAGTTCACACCCACCGAATTATGCGCTTGCACTCATCAAAATGTTGCGCCTTTCATACCACTCGCCACCCAACAATACATATATACGTTATAATATCCACTGCAACGATATCTGACCCTATTTCGAGCCGAACAACGCGCCCACCGCTATCCGCTACCGTGCCGCCTATGCGACGCACACCACCCGATTAGGCTCTGCCCTATTTATCGGGCAAAATCGCCCGAGGAGAGACTGCGCGAAGCTCTACTGGGCCGCTATTGCGCAAACTGCCTTGCCATGACCCACCAGCTGAAGGAGTGTCAAAGCGAGGGAAGATGCCGTAGGTGTGGCGAGAAACACCACTCCACTCTGCATTTAGAGGATGAGCCAACGCGCCAACGAAAATATGAGTCATGGAGGACACGAGGCAATGAAGGCGACTCAGAGGAACCAGTCCCCAAACCATGGAGTGTGCAAGTGGAAGAAGCCGAGGCAGACGGCACTCTGTCACTATACGCGTCCGACTCGGGAACCGAGACTAGGCCTCCCGGTCCAGAGATTGAAGAAGGGGAAGTTATTGAGCGCGGAGCGGGGACTCGGCCTCTCCGCCCGCTTACGAACGGGGGACCGGAAATACGGTCTTTCCGGCCTCTGCTGCGGCATGAACGCAGAAGTACGGCTGGATCCGAAACACGGGTTCACCGAGCACGCCACCAAGGGCGACAAAGCCGCAGAGCGGGAACTCGGCCTTTCCGCCTGCGCCAATCCACAACATTTCAACACGAAGATAGACTGGTGACTAGGCCTCGCCAGCTATCACGACCGCACGCTTTTCGAAATACCATAATAACGCCATCACTCCAGCCCACTATATCCGTGGCGCCGACGGCTGTTGTAAAGGTGGAGGCGAGAGGGCGCCTACATCTGGTCCGCGCGCTTATTGACGCTTGCGCGCCGAACACTATCTTGTCCGCGGATCTGGCCCAAGAGCTAGGGCTTCAGGAAACCTATATCGGCGGGCAACGAGGGTGTTTCCTATGCATAAGGGGCAAGCATGGGCAGAACAAGCGGGTGGCGACCCATGCGCTTATTATACCCCGCTACAACCATGTCTCACCTAGGACTAATGTGGATCCCTCAGTTGCTACGCCGTATATCCACATTCGGCTTGCGGATCCAAATTTTTTCGCATCAGCACCGATACGCCTTGCCCTTGGGTCGGACGTATATGCGGACCTAATCTTGCCCGGAACTTTACCGACGTCGTTTGGCCCCCCTCATTGCGCAAAGCACTATTTTTGGTTGGGTGCTGTCAGGGGCGTGCCGGCCGTAAATTTAACTTACATAAAAAACCAAAATAAGATGTGAATTATTTGAATTTTTTGTAATGAAATAAAGTGCATTGAATTATAACCATGTTTGTATCCCATGATTTTCACTCTATGATTTACTAGGTGTGTTAGGGGAAAGAGGATGGAACCGCTCGTAGAAGATCTTGGTGATGGTGGCGCCGCTCTCAACAGCACAACATACATGAATTCACACACTTGTTTTGTAGTTGTAAGAACATATGAAGC
>NW_023479016.1:0-2469 GCF_013731165.1 Rhagoletis pomonella | reverse complement strand
AAGGAGCCTGCAGCGGTTCACATCTCCGATATTTCTGATTAAAAATTTAAAATGTCCTGTGAAATAATCAACTATCAATTATTCGATATTTTGCTAAATACTGTTGAAAAAGATCGCTGTGCTTCTATTATTGAACATATAAAGAGTAACATAAGCAGTGGCTCACACACATAAAATGATGACGAAAAACTTGGCGTGTTTTGTAAGCGTTTAAGTCAAAATTTTAAAGACAGGTAGGTTAAAGCATATAGGGTAAAAAAAACGATTTTTAGACAATAATAGTGAATGGCTAAAGACAAAAATATGCATACCGTCAATAATAATAAAATCGAGGGACAAAGGAACTGCTGGTAGGCCAACTAAAAATTTCAATGATTGTTCTTCACGGACAAAAGCTAGAAAAGCAATAGAGCTAGGAAGAAATGCATGTAATGAACAGCTCTTTATGACAGCGGAAATGAAAATCCGATCTGGGGTAAACGAGACTCTGCCCGAATTGTAAAAGAACTATTTAACGCCTCTCCAGAAAGAGGTACTGTTATGAAGAAATGTAGAATTAAAAGTGCTGTTCCAAAACGGTACCCTCCAGATGAAGCCCTTGCGCTGATTATAGATGCTGATTTATCAACTGAGAGGTACAATGTAATAAGAGAGTATGGCGAACAGGGTAGCTCGAACATATATCCTTCATATGAAATGGTATAAGCCGGAAAGAAGTTATGTTATCCAGAAAACATAACCATCATTGAATCATTCGCTGAAGTTCGTTTACAGTCGTTAATTGATCACACATTAAAAAGGCTTTGTCTGGCACTTGAAGACGTTTTAAAATCAGAGTCCGTTAACTCTTCTCATATGTTTGCTATATTCAAATGGGGTTGTGATGGAGCGACACAAAATCGGTACAAGCAAGCAAGATCAAAAGATTTTACAAGCGATGAAAACTTGTTTAGTGTGTCAATGGTGCCAATGCAAATATATCACTTTAATGCAAGAGGGAAACGAATTGTTATATTCCAAAATCCTGCGCCGTCTTCCACGAGATATTGTCGTCCTATTAAATTTACATTTACAAAAGAAACTGCAGACTTTATTATTAAAGAAGTAGAAGAAATAAAGAGCCAAATAAACGATTTGTGCCCTACAGAAGTTATTATAAACGAAGTCAAGATTTCGATAAAGTCATCGTTAATTTTGTGTATGGTTGATGGCAAGGTATGTAATGCCTTATCCAGCTATAACTCTATTCATACGTGTTATGTATGTGGTGCAAAGCCTAAGGATATGAACAATCCAAGATCTTTAGTTACCAAAACGATAGACACAAATATGCTCGAGTTTTGTTTATCACCGCTACATTCTTGGATTAGATTCATGGAGTGCTAATTACATATATCATATAGACTTGAAGTGAAAACATGGCAAATCAGATCAGCAGAACATAAAGAAAAAGTGGCAGAAAGAAAAAAATGTATTCAAAGAAAGTTTCAACAAGAGATGGGATTACTCATAGACATGCCTAAGCACAGTACCGGTAACACCAACGATGGCAACACCGCAAGATCTTTTTTTAGGAATGCAGAAAAATCTGCTCAAATCACTGAAATTAATTTAACGCTAATAAAACGTTTCCATGTTTTATTGGAATTAATGGCATGTGGTTATGTATTAATGCCAATGCTTTCGAAGAGTATGCAGCGATTACAAGGCAGCTTTTCTTATATGAATATTCTTGGTACTATATGCCAGTAACAGTCCACAAGGTGCTTTACCATGGAAAATTAATCACTGCATTTTACCAATAGGACAGATGTCAGAAGAGGCTCAAGAGGCAAGGAACAAAGATGTTCGCCGTTACCGACTACAGTTTACTCGCAAAACATCTCGTATTGACACTAATCAAGATTTGTTAAAAAGGCTTCTTATATCTTCAGAACCATACATTTGCAATTTAAGAAAACATCCAAAAAACTAAAAAAGGGATTCTGACAGCCGACATATTGTCACTGTTAAAAGTGCCTGAAGAGTACGTGATTGATTCAGATTCCTAAGAATATTTGTAAATTTTATTACTATATTTAAAATGACTTTCAGAAATTTAGCTCTTACCTAGTTACTTTTTGTTCTAAAACTATTTACTTTTGCATTAATAAAGAATTTGATAAAAAAAAATTTATTAAATGAATTTTACCGTTTTGAAACTCGATACTTAATTAAACTAAATATAATTTTGAAAAAATATAAACATATATATATTTATATCTCGGAAGGGGGGCTTGTTTATTACACAGTATGGGTAATTTTTAATATAGATAATCTGTATTACATAAAAAGCTAGTGTACAAAGCTTTGTTACATTGTATTCATTACTTTTCAAATTATTATATTAAGACCACTCAGATTGAGGAAATCTCACACTGTGCTGCGTATGCATCTAATAGTATAGAAACAACTAACTGGCAGAGCAGC
>NW_023479015.1:0-2469 GCF_013731165.1 Rhagoletis pomonella | reverse complement strand
GGTGCACCACAACTGAAGCCGTAGGCACTTGTGTTCCAGCTAATTGCCATTTGAAGCATCCCAAGTATATGAAGCATCTTACAATATATTTTCAAAATGTATCCGGCCTGCGGACTAAATCTAACTCGCTTTTCAATATGAGCTCTCATGCTGAATACGACGTTTTTGTCTTGATAGAAACCTGGCTGAACTCGGAGTTTTTTTGACAGCGAATTCTTCGACGCCAATTTGTATTGCGTATATCGCAAAGATCGCGACTACTCCAAATTAGGCCTCTCGAGAGGAGGTGGGGTTCTCATCGCTGTTCATCGTCGGATTCGCTCATCGCTTGTGAGTTTGAGCAACACGGACTCCTTGTTGGATCAATTGTGTGTCTCGGTGCTTGACTTCTCCAAAACTTTTATCTGCGCGTCATACATTCCCCCGTCTAGTATGGACTCACTCTACAAATCACACGTTGACAACATTGTCGATCTCGTCTGCAATCATGACAGTGATAATTTTTGCATTCTCGGAGACTTTAATTTACCGAACGTGGAATGGTCATACTTAGACAATAGCTCAACTTTACTTCCTAAATATGTGAACGGTTTTTCTGAATCGTATCTTGTAGACAACTTCCTAAGTGTTAATCTATCCCAGATAAATAGTCTCACTAATAAGTTATCCAGAACTCTTGATCTAGTTTTTATTAATGAAAATATGAACTTTAATTTAAGTCAATGCCTTGACCCACTTTCGTGTCCCGGTTTGCATCATGTGCCGATTTCTCTTGATATTGAGTTTTATAACTTTGAAAGTATCTGTTTGAATAATCAAAAGCCTAGTTTTTGTTTTAGGCGTTGCAATTTTGATATTGTCAATCTAGAAATCTACTCCACAGACTGGGAATCACTATTTTCCGGATTCGATGTTACTGATTGTTTTACTATTTTTAAAAATAGAGTCAATGAAATCTGTTTGAACAATATTCCGCTAAAAAAACAAAACTGCTATAAAATCCCGTGGTATACTAAGAAACTAAAGAAGCTAAAGAATTTGAGAAATAAGTTTTACAAAAAATTTAAATCTACTAAAATTTCTGCCTTTAAAGATAAATATCTTCACTATTCGAAAGAGTTTAAAACGTTAGGTAAAATGCTTCAGAGCAGGTATGTTCGTAATTTCGAGTCGGATATCAAGGTGAATCCAAAGTCGTTCTGGAACTATGTAAATTCAAAAAAATCGTGCTCTAGTATTCCCTCGGAAGTTTTCTATAACGGGACCCATGCTTCCTCATCTTCTGAGGCTGCAAATCTTTTTGCTGACTTCTTCCGCTCGAATTTTGTGACACAGTCGGAAACCACTTGGGGTTTTTCTCCAACTGTGGATTCTCCAATTAACTTTGGCAGGCTCTCATTATCTCTTGAGGATGTAGTTGATGGCATTTTGCAAATCAAATCCTCATTGCAGACAGACGTTGATGGCTTATCATCTTATCTTCTTAAGAATTGTTTGGCCTTTGCAAACCCACTTCTGTTACTGTTCAATAAATCACTTGAGTGTGGCGAGTTCATCGATGCCTGGAAAGTTACCTTCATTAGCCCTATATTCAAAAGTGGTGATAAAAGCAATGTTTCCAACTACAGGCCCATCGCCAAGTTGTCGACTGTTTTAAAGTTATTTGAATATATTGTTAAGCAGAAGTTGTATTTTACAGTTAAACGCTTAATTTCCGATAATCAGCATGGTTTCATGTCCGGTAGGTCAACTGTGACAAATCTAGCAATTTTCTCTGAATTTTGTATGACGGCTTTCAATGACCGCCTTCAAGTTGACACTGTATATACAGATCTTTCAAAAGCCTTCGACAAAGTCAGTCATTCAATTTTGATCTCTAAATTAGCTAGTTTGGGTTTTCATTCACTTTTTTTATCTTGGATAAAATCCTATCTTCAGCATCGAAACTGTGTAGTCGTTGTCGACAATACGCACTCCAACTCTTTCATAGCGTCGTCTGGGGTTCCCCAAGGCAGCATCTTAGGCCCCCTGCTATTTGTCATTTTTATTAATGACATATCGAGTTGTTTTGTTAACTCTAATTTTCTTTTATACGCTGATGATTTGAAGATTTTTTCGACCATTTCAAATTCTTCAGACTCCATTAAGATTCAATCAGACCTTGACAATGTCTCAGCCTGGTGTCGCACCAATGGCCTAGAGTTAAACATAAGTAAGTGTTTTCATTTATCCTACTCCAAATCGCGTCGCGTTATCCCCACTTCGTATTGTATTGCTGGTACCCGTCTATCTGCTCTTAATGAGATAACTGACTTAGGTGTAGTTTTTGACTCGAAATTTTTATTTAATAGTCATCTAAATTACACCATTGCTAAGTCGTATTCAGTGCTTGCTTTTATTCGTCGATTTAGTTCAGATTTCACAGATCCTTATACCCTTAAGCTACTGTTCACGTCGCTGGTACGCTCT
>NW_023479014.1:0-2469 GCF_013731165.1 Rhagoletis pomonella | reverse complement strand
GAACGACCTAACCATGGGCGTAGCCAGAACGAAATTTAGGGGGGGGGGCCCATACAAAATAAAAAATTCAAAACCAATAACTTACTTATGTACTAAAATTTGTTTTATTATAGCTTAAAATTATTGTAACCAATAAAGGTAAATATGTTGTACAAAAAACAAATAAACAGAAGTTCACAAAAGTTGATATAAAACTATTCGTCGATTTAAATTGTTAACTTTTTACTGAGCATGTTTATTTTACGAGGAGGAAGCATCGAAAGCCTAACCCCTTCCGTGTGAGACTTTAACCCAAACTAAAATTCCTACCGTCATGTACCGTTCCCCTCCCGGTACCACCGTCAAGGATTTCGTCGGGATTATAACACTGTGTGACTGATAAGGTTATAGATCTATTCTCTTCCTCTTCTTCCTTTTTGGCGCTGTAACCGCCAAAGCGATTTTGACCAACTGACGCCTATTAGAAATGCCAAGTGAAGCCAGAATACTTTCAGAGCTGGGGCGTCGGTGTCCATTCGAACGACATGATCAAGCCAGTTGAGCCGCTGTATTTGAATACGCCACATACCAGCACGGGCATGTGAGTGATTTATAGTGTGGTTTTCGTACGTCGAGAGAGGACTTTACTCCTGAATTGCCTACTCAGTCCAAAGTAGCACTTGTTGGCAAGAGCGATTCTGCGTTCGATTTCCATGCTGACATTATTACAGGTGTTAATGCTGGTTCCCAAGTAAACGAAATTCTCTACTTCCTCGAAATTGTAACTGTCAAAAGTGACGTGGGTGCCAGGCGCGAATGAGCTGATTGTTTGTTTGATGACAGGAGATACTTCGTCTTGTCGTCGTTTACCACCAGACCCATTCGCTTTGCTTCCTTGTCCAACTTGGAAAAGTCAGGACAGACTTCGCGGTTTTTCTTACCGATGATGTCAGTGTCATCGGCATAAGCCAGCAATTGTACGCTCTTGTAGTAAATTGTTCCTAAGCGGTTCAGTTCTGAAGATCTTATTATCTTCTCCAACATCAGATTAAAGAAGCCACATGAAAGAGAGCCGCCCTGTCTGAAACCCCGTCTGGTGGCGAAAGGCAACAGAGCAGAGCTGGTGGTATTACTCAACGTCATTTTTCACAGGCGTATGACAGACATAGCGGCATATACCTTTAAGTACTGTCGAAAGCGGCTTTAAAGTCGACAAATAGGTGGTGAGGGCGGATCATTTTCTCGCGGGTCTTTTCCAAGATTCGGCGTACTGTGAATACCTGGTCTATGGTAGACAATACATTCGATAAGACCTTGCAACCTATGCTTAGAAGGCTGATCCCGCGGTAGTTGGTACGCATGGCGGGGTCGGCTTTCTTGTGGATTGGGCAGAGCGCACTTGAATTCCAGTCGTCGGGCATGCACCTTATTACCTCCTTGCCATCGTAATTAAATAGCTCAGCTGACAGGCCGTCAGCTCAAACAGCTTTGGCACTTTTCTTCATAGTCAGGCGCTGGGATATCGACTCCATCGTCATCGACTGGGACCTCGAAGTGCTTCCGCTATTCAAAAGGGTCGAAAAGTGTTCCCTCCATAATCTGAGTACGTTCTGGACATCGGTCACTAGGTCGCCATGGTTGTTCATACAAGAGTCTTGAAACCTTCCGTAAGTCGCTCGGGTGTTTTTTCTGTCGGACAGCATTTCAAGCATTTTCTCACACTCGTGATCGTACCAGTAATTAGCGGGAAATGTGGTTCCACTGCTCGCGCAAGTCGGTTTGTTGAAGAGTGCTCTCTCACAGCAGGTGTGAGGGTCGAGCGCCGAATCCATTGGCCGTCTGTTTTGATTGCAGCTTTTCGACGTTGAACTTTCCCTGCATTGGTGGGGGCCCTTTTTTTACTTCTCCGAGGTTAGGTCGTATATTGGATGCATCAATATAGTAGTGCGAGTCGATGTTTGGCCCTCGGAGTGTACGTATGTACATCTAAAACATGGAAGCATGTCTTCCGTCTATCACAACATGCTCGATTTGGTTTCCCGTTTTTCGATGTGGAGACATCCATGTAGCTTGAGAGAACGAAAAATGACACTGAAGATGGAACAACGCCGAAACCGGTTTGTCTCCAAACCAAATTTGACAAGGGACGACGGAAAATCGTTCCACAATACATCACGGTGACAGGTAATAAGGTCAATGGAAATAATGTCAATTGACTTTATTTCCCACCCTGGTGCGAAATAAAGTCAATTGACATTATTACCTTTTCAAAAGCGAAATAAAGTCAACAAAAATTTGGAAATAAAGTCATTGACGCTATTTCCTCATTCAAATGGAAATAGCATCAACAATGCTTAAAGTATGTCGATTCATAGAAAAAAATGTTGTTCTTACAATAAACATTGCCCGGTAAGTGTTGTTTTTTAATAGAAGAAAAAGGCTTTTGCCAAATCCTCAGTGTTGTGATATTAATCCACACACAATCATGAA
>NW_023479013.1:0-2470 GCF_013731165.1 Rhagoletis pomonella | reverse complement strand
ATACAAGATAGTTAATTTTATAATAGCCAGCCTTCCATCCACCTTATTTTCCACCTTTCTTTGTGGCTTTTTTCGTCAATCCTTTCTTAGGGTTACTGGGTTCTGCTGTTGATTTCACTTCGGGTTTCGCTTTTGGAAAGAAATCACATTGGGTAGAGGAAGAAAACTTCTTTAACTTGAGCCTTCCATCGCCAATCGGTATGAAAGCATGATATTGAGCGATACCATCGATTGTTACTGCAGCATCGAATCTGCTCTTCAGTGATTTCGCAGTTTCCGCATGATCATCTTTGCTACTAAAAATTATTTCAGTTTCTTTAC
Source organism: Rhagoletis pomonella (assembly GCF_013731165.1). Taxonomy (NCBI): domain Eukaryota; kingdom Metazoa; phylum Arthropoda; class Insecta; order Diptera; family Tephritidae; genus Rhagoletis; species Rhagoletis pomonella. Next base: position 2,149 of record NW_023479013.1, on the reverse strand, counting down.
AGTACTTCTTTGCCCACCGGAATAAAGCTTTCACATCTAAGATACGGGCTTGATGAAAGCATTGGAGGCTATACTTCGCTGCATTTCTTTTAATATTTGCTCCTATACAATCACATGCTCCTTTACCATGAGCAGTAGGATGAAAATGCCACTCAGCTGGTGTATCGAAATCTGTTTCATGAGCCATAAGATTTGCGAAGCTACTTTTGTTTTTAAAATGCTGACGAGCTCCATCCGAAACGTAGTATACCTTCGCTACTGTGAATTCGGATTTTAGATAATTTAGTATTATCTTCTGGTACTCATAAACAGCAACGGCGTCATGCTTCAAATCGTCGGATATGATTGCCATACTTTTATGTTCCAGTTTTCCATCTTTCATGTAGTAAATAACTATTGTAAATATAGTTGCTTGGTCGCTATTGAAATGGAATGCTTGTATGGCATCCTGGATAACATATTTATAGTTTTCTGTGAAATCGTATGAAATAACGAATTCACCTGCCTGCAAATGTATCTTCAAATTTTCGAAGACTGACCGCTGCTCCTTGACTAGAAAGTCATGGGTTCTCAAGTTTACCAATCCGGTACAAATTTCTTCCACAAAATCGTCCACACTTAAGATAACTGTTTTCAATGTGCACCTTTCAGACTGCAGCCAAGATTCAAATTTGACCTCCTCCACAAATTCTCGGTCAAAAGACTTGACCAAATTCTCTTTGATGAACGTAGTTCCCGGGCAATTTGAGCATTCACCCAAGTGGCAAGAAGTTGATACATTAGGACACATTGTCAATTTAAGGCAATCACGGTAACTGTTCAAATCTCCCGGCGAATCATTTGTTAAATAATTCAAGTTGATTTCCTTCAACATCAGCTTCACATTTTCATGATAAATGCAAACGCATACTGTATGAGTTCCGCTGCTTCCTGCCAAGACGCAATGTTTTGGCCTGAGCTGGGTAAATTTTGTGAATCCAATTTTAATATCCTCGTGTTCAGATTGAAAGCTCGCGAACAGCTCATTCAGGTTGCAGAGAATTATCCTCTTCTGCATTTGAACTTTCTTACCGTGAATTCGTACAGACACCCAGTCTTTCATCCCTGGCATCAGGCGACTCATATCATCGCGCTGATAAAACTGAGTCACTAGAGCTTCAGTTTTGCACTCTAAAGGTTTTCCTTTCTTTGTGTTTGGGAGTGTGAGTATGCCATGCTCTGCAACTAATTTTTTAGCAATCCTGGCTTTTCTTTCTGATGTTCCAAACTCAGCCATTGTTTTTGCGCGACTCCATGTCGGTGGAGCAAGCGTGAGAAGTTGAATTTTTTCTGCTCTACTAGTTGAAGTTTTGTACTTTTCTTTTATTTGCTCAAGTACTTTTACTGCATCCTTGTGGTATTGGTTTTGGCACTCATCCCTTGAAGTCATATTTTCTTCAGTAAAGTTGGAGCCATCGTCATCGGAAATTCGGTCATCCTTCTCAGATTCAATATGGTCTCTATCTGGAATAACGTCTTCACAAGGCTCATTACTTTTCGAAGTCGGTAATTCCTTCAATTTGCTGAGTTCTTTACTGCACGATCCACAAATTCGCATCCGTTTTGATAGCGTAGGGAATTTTGATATTAAGCCGTCAGAAAGCCGTCGTGTATCTGAAGAAACGTGGTTTTTTTTTGTTGAAGGGATTAAATCAAAAAGAAGCAAAAATACTGAAAATATTAATTATGTAAATAACACAGTCTTTATTTTAACGCTGTTTCTAAAAAAGTGGTCTTCAAAATGACCATACACTGCCTTCATAAACTATAGCTGATTTATTATAGCTACTTATAGGTTGCGCGAGTAGGTATGAATATCTATTGAGAAAAGGTTTGGACGAATCTGCTGTGGTTAGGTACAAAGAAAAATCTTAATCATCCTTAACTACCGGAAAATCCCATATTCTTCATACCTTTTAAATATTGTGCTAGTAGGTATGCAAATCTAATACTCAAAATTCTGCAAAGCTATTAATAAAGAGTTTGGATGCACAAAATCGAGTACCAGCTGTGTTAGACTACGAAAAATCTTAATCATCCTTAACTACGGGAATGGCAGTATAGAGGGTATGAAACTTTGGTTAGGCGTGTTATATACCGTTGGAAAGGT
>NW_023479012.1:0-2470 GCF_013731165.1 Rhagoletis pomonella | reverse complement strand
TTTTTGTTAGTTCAATTGTGGAACATTTGTATGAACTGCTTCGGCTAATACTTCGGCTTTTGTTCTCTTTTAATATCGAGGCTAAGTTCGATGGGGTGATATCATTGCCAAACATGATAGTACTTTGTTTGCCATCAATTAACACTAACTTGACGGAGTTACAGTATTTTACATTGATGCGAGCCTCAAAAGCTTTGAATAATAATCGCGAGTATGGCTTTTAGTTTTTACCGCTCAGGTAGGTGACAGGCCTATAATATATAATATTTCTTAATCAATAATTTTTCAAATACTTTTCGTTTGATACCCATATTATTATACATACTTTATCTTATTAACTTTATTGAATTAAATTTTCGAAATTGGTGGCAACTCGACTCAAAAATATTTTCAGTAGTAAGCCTTCTCTAACCTTTTTAATGTGATACCCATATTGCAATATTTAATTTATCTTACCAATTTAATTTAATTAAATTTTGAAACAGGTGGCAACACCCTTCAAAAATATTTTCGCCTGTAAGCCTTCATAACCTCTTTCTTTTGACACCCATATTGAAATATCTAATTTATGTCATTAATTAACTTATACTGAAATTTTTAAACAGGTGGCAACTCTCTATTTTTTTCTCGTTTTAACCATCCGGATATTATAAAAAACAAACCAAAAAAATAAAAATATTCAAATCGATCAAGCCGTTTTCGAGTCTTAGCCAGGCTAACGGACAGCAATTCATTTTTGTATATAAGATATCTTCTTTTAAAAATGCGCAGGCTCGAAATTGACTTTAGAGCTATGGTCTGGAGGATTTTTTTCTTAGAATTTTATGAAGAATCCGAATATGCTAGGAACAATGTCGAAAAAAATCAATCCATACAAACTGACCCGCCCTAATATATACCCTCGTATAAGCATCTCCCATTGATATGTCTGCATACCAAATTTCAAGTTCGTGGGACTTATGGTACCGAAGTTATGGCTGATAAAAAATTCCACGCATATGGAATGTGCCACGCCCCTATTTACAAACTCGTTTATATATACCCTCGTATAAGCACCTACCATTGATATGTCTGCGTACCAAATATCAAGTTCGTGGGACTTATGGTTCCGAAGTTATAGCTGATAAAAAATTCCACGCCTATGGGGTGTGCCACGCCCCCCTTTTACAAACTCGTTTATACATTCCCTCCTATAAGCAACTACCATTGGTATGTCTGCATACCAAATTTGAAGTTCGTGAGACTTATGGTTCCGAAGTTATAGCTGATAAAAAATTCCGCGCCTATGGGGTGTGCCACGCCCCCCTTCTACAAAATCCTTTATAAATACCCTCCTATAAGCACCTACCATTGGTATGTTTGCTTACCAAATTTCAAATTCGTGTGACCTATGGTTCCGAAGTTACAGCTGATAAAAAAAAACCACGGCTATGGGATGTTTATACATTCCCTCCTATGAGCACCTACCATTGATATGTCTGCATACCAAATTTCAGGCTCGTGAGACTTATGGTTCCGAAGTTATAGCTGATAAAAAATGCCGCGCCTATGGAATGCGGCACGCCCCCTTTTACAAACTCGTTTATATATACCCTCGTATAAGCACCTACCATTGATGTGTCTGCATACCAACTTTCAAGTTCGTGTGACTTATGGTTCCGAAGTTATAGCTGATACAAACTTCCACGCCTATGGGATGTGCCACACCCCGTTTGCAAACTCATTTATACATTCCCTCCTATAAGCACCTACCATTGATATGTCTGCGTACCGAATTTCAAGTTCGTGAGACTTATGGTTTCGAAGTTATAGCTGATAAAAAATTCCACGCCTGTGGGATGTGCCACGCTCCCATTTACAAACTCCTTTATAAATGCCCTCCTATAAGCACGTACCATTAATATGTCTGCATACCAAATTTCAAGTTCGTGAGACTTATGGTTCCAAAGTTATAGCTGATAAAAAATTCCGCGCCTATGGGATGTGCCACGCCCCCTTTTACAAACACGTTTATATATACCCTCGTATAAGCACCTACCATTGATGTGTCTGCATACCAAATTTCAAGATTGTGGGAATTATGGTTCCGAAGATATAGCTGATAAGAAATTCCACGGTTATGGGATGTGTCACGCCCCCCATTTACAAACACGTTTATATATACCCTCGTATAAGCACCTACCATTGATATGTCTGCATACCAAATTTCAAGTTCGTGTGACTTATGGTTCCGAGGTTATAGCTTATAAAAAATTCCACGCCTATGGGATGTGCCACGCCCCTTTTTTCCAAACTCGTTTTTACATTCGCTCCTATAAGCACCTACCATTGATATGCCTGCATACCAAATTTCAAGTTCGTGAGACTAATGGTTCCGAAGTTATAGCTGATAAAAAAATTCCACGCCTATGGGATGTGCCACACCCCCTTTTACAAACTCGTTTATACATTCCCTCCTATAAGCAGCTAC
>NW_023479011.1:0-2470 GCF_013731165.1 Rhagoletis pomonella | reverse complement strand
TTTTTCGAAAATTTCGTTATATGGGAGGTCGGCGTGGCACACAGTGGCCGTGTAGTGTATTTAATGGCTATAAATCAAGGAGGTTGCGGAGCTTCATGAAATTTTGCACAAATTTATTTTAAATTTTTTAAGAATTTTATTTTTTTTTTACAAAAATACGACCACTTTTACGGCCACCTCCCATACAACTTAAATAGAAAATATGGCATAACTTCCATGATTTTAAATATATCAACTCAATTTTCATAACACATTAATATTATAATTGTAGAATGTGCTCCTGGAAATATGAACTTAATCCGCCCATTTTTACGCCCACCTCCCATACAAATGATATTTCAAAAATGCCATATCTTCTGTAAATTTGTAACTTGAATGTTTATTTTTCGCAAAAATGCATATAACATCTATTAAATGCTGTTTTGCAAATATGAAGAAAATACGCCCACTGTAACACCCACCCCCCATACAACTCCAATACAAAAATTTTTACAGTTTCACTCTATTTCATTTTTTAACAACTTTTTCACATCTTCGTGATAATCTAATTTTTTAAGCTTCAATTTCGTTCTAAATGAATTGATGTATGGGTCGGAGGATATCAACAAATGATGCATTACGTCTTCGTTAGTAGAAGAGCGCCCAGTCTTGCGCGAGTGATATAGCCTATAACATCTATAATCTTTGTTCCTCGCTTCTTCTGATAACATTCCTTTGAAAAATAAACCATATGTTAATTTAAAATGTATGAAACAAATTGTATATTTAACCTACCTATAGGTAGAATGGCCTCAGATACAATTTTGCTACCATGTATCAAAACTTTATGCACTGTGATGGGCATGTAGTACCATCCATACAAATCAATGTACAATTTTGCCGTGTCTATACAATATATTTGGAATTTCTCAGCGTCTATTGCCTGACTGTAAGTTATTGTCATTTACTCCTGTTATGTCAGCTGTAATTTGAGGGTTTTCAAAAAATCGTCGAGCTGTATTCCCATTGTTGCTGGAACCCATTCCTTGTTTAACCACATCAACATTTATTCCCAATACAAATTTAAGTCTTTTTTGAATTGTGGCCTTGGCTTGTTCTTTTATTTTTGTGGTTTCTTTATTTGTTCGCCATGCTGCGAAGCTTTTATTGTAAGCGATATGTAATATGCATTCCATAAATTTTATGCGCGCATGCAGAGGTGAAATACCAAATTTTAAAGCCTCTCCCGAATTTGCTCTGATTGCCAATTCGTCTAAATTGTGCATCTCCGTTGGCTTAGCACCACATATGAAGCACACGGACATAGAAGAGCTGCCAGTTAAAGTTGTTGCCACTTTACCATCTATCATAGTCAATGAAAGCTTATGAGTAATAAAGAATTTCTTATTATGAACTTCAATAATTGAATTTGTTAAATTATTTATTTCATGGTTTACTCGGTTAACTTCTTCATTTATTACGCTTGCTGTCTCCTTAACAAATTCAAATTTTAACGGCCTGCAATGTTTCGTTGATGATGGCTCTAAATTTTTCCACAAAACTTTTGACTCATCGTTCCGTTCAGTCATTACCAATGGCACAAGTGACGTCAAGAACATACTTTTGTCTGAAAAAGTCTCATTCGCAAATTTTTGGTGATACTCTGAATGTCCTGATGAGCCATCACATCCCCATTTACTCATGAGTTGCATATATTTTGGAAATGATGCTACTTCATTTTCGGATTTTGACTTCATCAGTCTAGCTGCCGTGTGATCCAAAAGCTCCTGCAAACTAACTTTGCTTAAATTCTCCTCTACTTTTACGTTTGCTGGATAACACGATTTTTTGCTGCCAAAACCTTTTTGTAGCTTGGATATATATTACAACCAATATCTTTTGCTGATCTTCGCAGTACTTCATACTGGTGTATTGTCAATGAAGCATCAACAATGAGACTAAGTGCTTTTTCAGGGCTAAAACATTTTTGGACTTAATTTTTGTTTTAAATTTTTTTGGCAGCAGATAATATGATTGCTTCAGAGTTGTCTTCACAAAATGAAGTCAGCTTTTTTCCTTTTCGTTCTGGCATTGCTCTCCTCAAAGGTTTTCGTTGGACGTCCACGTTTACCAGGAGTAGGCTGGGTTTGCTCTTCTTCATCCACTGTATCATCCACTACTTCATCAGTCAACGTATAAGAATGTGTTAGCCATTCTTCATTGTCATTAAAAAATCTTGATGAAGTACGCTGACTCTTGCTCCACTTCTTTACAAATTGAGGCATAAATGTTTGTTTCAAAAACCGTCTGAACTTTTCTTGATTTTTCTCAGACACGATTTTATAATTCACGAAAACTTTACCAATTATAAGATCAATATCTTTTTTACATTTAAAAACAATTTCCGAAAGCGTCCTGAAAGATATTTTTGACTTTTCCATTGTTTTTAATAAATTTGCTTTAATTGCTTAATAAACACTCACTTATCACT
>NW_023479010.1:0-2470 GCF_013731165.1 Rhagoletis pomonella | reverse complement strand
GACGGACGGACGGACGGACAGACAGTCACCGCTTAATCGATTTCTCTTTTCATTCTGATCGTTTATGTATACATTTGTCTATATCTATCTCGATTCGTTTTGCCTGTTACAAACAACCGTTATGTGAACAAAGTTATAATACCCTTGTGCACAAGTGCGCTCGGGTATAAAAAAAGTCGCAAAGAACAAATTTCGAAGGAGGAGTGAAATAAAATAAAGCAAATGTTCTGCAATTGATGCGCCGTAAATTTGCATAATGCCAATGATACAAAACAGAAGATGTTGCTGTGCGCACAACACTTGTCAAATGCGTAGATATCGGAAAGGAGGCACAAGGCGTTGAAACGCAGCAGTCAAGCCATTTATTCGCTTGCTTGTTATGACGCAAAATGAGCATACAATAAGTCCGTTGGGCTGTGCTGGCGCAAAATTCCATCTCAATCGCCTGATAAGTTGGACCACATGATGATGAGCCAGGCTATGATTTGCCCTCAGAAGTTGCTGGAAGATAGCAAGCAAAAACGGCACAAAACTCAGTTGATTGACTCACGCCCGCCAATGAGAGAGTCTGCAGCGCAAGACTGCTTCTGAGACATGCCAGATTTGAATGCTTTGACTGCTGTTTTCTTACTTCGCATTATTTGTACCCCCATTCGAGGGTTGAGTGATGTGATGCGGCTGTCCAACTCCAGCAGCAGATTCTCCAATACGATTTTGTATTTTTTTTTTACATTACATTTCTTTATGTAACTACACTGACTGCCAACTCATTTGCCAGTTGCACATGCTGCCATTTGCCGTGAAAATACTGTGAAAATGCTATGTCAGGGTAAATACGTACAACAACAAAAAAGTACATAAACGGCAACAACAACAACTTAAGCACATTTTCCACTACCGCTTTCATATGACATAAATATTGCATGGCAAAATGAGCTCCGCTGAGTGCAAAAGCAGCACTCGAGTGCAATAAAGGGGCGGAGTACTGCCCTGTATGTACATACATTAGCAACGTCTGTATACATATATTCATATAAATAGCATTATGTACATACATATGCACATGAAAGCGCAATCGAAGGCTGAATGCCGTCACAACGGCAGTCAAGCAGTTAGCAGCCAGCAACCAGCAACCAGCAACCAGCAGGCAAGCAGATAGTCTGGCAAAGTCTTTGAAAGGCGAAAAGGTTGGCGCATGCATTTGAAGCCCCCTTCCTAGCGCTATTAGCTTGGCATGCATGCAGCAGGGAAGCCAACTCGTGGGGAATTCTCCGATGAATGGACCGTTTTTGTGGGGAATTTCTGCTCGTTCAATTCTAGTATAATAAAGTTTAAAATGGCTGAAAATTGCCGCAGCAATTATTTTTATATGGCAGAAAACCGCAACATCTTCGCCAAAAATATACTAGAACGAAAATTTGTGTTCACTTGAAACCTGCACTTTATTATTTTAGAATTAAGTGGGCTACAAAATTGCATACTCAAAATCTTTCTAGAAAATCCAATTGAAAAGTTCGAAATTTTTACGAAAGTTTGTTGAATTTTTTTCAAATATTGCACAAAGTTTTAAACTTGGGTTTATATGGTTTTTGTTGAAGAATGAACTACATACATATATTTTTATAAAAAAAAATAACTTAAATAAAAAAAAAATAAAATAAAATAATAATACATTTTTTCGATCACTACATGTATGTAAATATTACATATTTAAATATTTTTTATTCTTCATTTGTTAACTAACTTTATAAAAAATTTGGTTTGGTTTACCATAAATGAATTACGTTTAAAAATAAAATAAACAGAAAGACTAGTAATATATCAAAATAAATACAATTTTTATGTTTTTTTTTTTTTTGTAAGTAAGTAGATATCTATGTCGGCCGCTGTGGTGTAGTGGTAAGCAGTGCGCGCTTCCACTCCACAATGCCTGGGTTCAAACCCTGGTCAAAGCAACATCGCAAAAATATAGAAAAAAAAAGGTTTTTTCTTAACAGCGGTCGTCCCTCGGCAGGCAATGGCAAACCTCCGAGTGTATTTCTGCCATGAAAAACAGCTTCTCATAAAAATACAATCGCCGTTCGGAGTCGGCGTAAAACTGTAGGTCCCTCCGCTTTGTGTGACAACATCAAGGCGCACGCCACAAATCGGAGGAGAAGCTTGGCCAAACACTAACATATGTGTAAGCGCCAATCTATTATTATTATTATTATTAAGTAGATATCTATGCGTGGGGAATTTTACGAAATTTCGTGCAAAATTGGGAAATTTCACTGTCGAAATCGGGGAATTCCCAAAAATGAGTTGGCTACCCTGGCATGCAGGCAGTCAAGTCAAATAAAGTAGGAGGCGGCAGTCGTCAGTCGGCATTCATTTCGAAGAACTCTCAAAGTTTGCAACTATATTGCAAATTCAGTTGGCACTATGTGTCTGTCGTGCTGCACGCTTGTTTGTTTTTACTTCATACTTA
>NW_023479009.1:0-2470 GCF_013731165.1 Rhagoletis pomonella | reverse complement strand
CCCCCCACCAGCGGTAAGGGGTAAAATTATTAATATTGAAAGTACTAACCTCTTATTTTATTAAACTCTACTTCCCCCACCAGTGGTAAGGGGTAGAGAATTTTAAAATAAGAGTATTTGTAGTTCACGCATTGCTGAGCGTTACTTGTTACCCCCTACCCGAGGTAAGGAACAAGTGACTCAGCTCTGCTACGAACATTTGGTCCATACGAGCCTAAAAAATTGAGCTCAATCGAAAGTATTGTAAGCCTCTAAAGAAAAAAGAGCATTACCAAGCAAAATAAATGTATGTAAGCCGTCCAAGCAAGAGACTTGACGCATTATGAAAAGAAGCCCTATTTATATAGGCTCAACAAACAAAGCCCTGTATTTGTACAGGCAAAACAAAAAAGCCCTGTAATTGTATAGGCAAAATAAAAAAGCCCTATAAATTGTATAGGCACACTTAAATTAAAGAAGCCCTATCAATTGTATAGGCATATCAGATTTGTGAGTCGTTAAAGCACGAGACTTTACGCATAATCTATTTATTGTATCCAAAAGAACAAACAACGGCTGTGAGTCGAGGCACAGCAAGGTCAACAAGGCGACCAAACCAATTTCCTCCAACGGTTCTTTTGGAGAAGAAAAAACAATATTCAATTAATTAAATCCAGTAATAAAAAATAATAATATGGCAGAATCTGGTGAAGCTGGAAAAGCCAAAAGTCTGGAAAGGAAAATCCAGACACAAATAGATCGATTTTGGAAATTGGCAAAATGGGCCAGAGAGGAAATTTCCGATGAAAAACCAGGAGTATTTCTGAAAATCCTGGAAAAGATGTATGAGTCAATCAATGAACTCTTTAGTAGCTACAGCAAAATGAGGTTTGACATAATTAAAGATTTTTTTTTTTCGAAAGTCATCCTAAGCGTTTTGCTTACGAGGAAGAAATGCGAATAATTAAGAACTTAGCTCAAGAAATTAATAACAAAAACCTAGAGGTGACAGTCTCCACTTCTAATTTAAAAATAGAGGCGGATGCCAAAGAAGAATGGGTTTTGCCACAAAGTAGTGCATCGTACACCAACAGAAAAAGTGTCAGAGTAGCTGACACAGTGAAAATGCGTACAGATACCATACAAGAATTTGTTTGTCCCCCGGCAGGCCCACATTTTAGCAAAATGTGCGACGAAATGGTGATGGCCGCTGCCGAAAAAACGATGGTAAAAGCAGAAAACCAAGAAGAAGAACCCGTGAACGAAGACGTAACACCTGAAGTTGCGGAAGAATGTTTAGTGAAGCGAATGCCCAGTGTAGAACTTTCAACACATCAGGCGGACTCTAAGAGCTCTGCTAAAGTTGATGGCGACACTGCTGCTACTAATGATTCGGATACATTTACTGTTATACGAAAGGTAAATCGTGTCATCACTGAATTGCTGCATCCAGATTACAACAATGATACCAGCCATTTGGAGAAACTAAACGCGCATTCTGGTGCAAGTTTTGAGGAGTCATATACCACAGAAACCGAAACGGCAACCACAATAAGTTGGGAGCATAAAAAGCCAAAAGAGCAAGGCGAGTTTCCCGAGATTTGGCGAAAGAGGAAGAAATTAACACGTCAAAGGTGGAGGAACTCCTGGGTGTCAATTGGACTGGATTTCCTGGCCACAAGAAATTTAAAATAAATATTTTGAAAGTAAAAAAAATAAATTTAATTAAAAAAAAAGCATTCACACTTTTTAGCCCTTGGCAGTATGTTCAAATATCTTTGAACATGGGTATATCTGCCTAAGTAAGATAATAAATATAGGTAGTAAAAACATTTAAAAATATATGTATACACAGTACACAAATAATCACTTTTTTGTCCTCGGCAATATGTTCAAACATCTTTGAACATGAGTACATATCTGCCAGGGTAATAAAATTTAACATAAAAAATACGTGCATATGTATGTACCTACTTAGACAATAACATATACTCATCCATATGAACATGTATTTAGAAAAGGATCGTTTTGTCTGCACATGCAATGCAAGAAACAAAACATACTTATTTACATACAGAAAATATTTACGTATATGTATACAGTCCACTACTCTGTCAAATGTATGATAAGCAAAGCAATCGAAATTCTCTGCGATCTTCTTGCCTGAGTACGAAGATTGCTGCTTATCATAACATAAATTTAAAATCACATAAATTGTAATACATACTGAAATAAGAGATCAATGCGTTTATCTCTTGCATACAAATATATATACACACATACCTATGCATGCATTAGAAAATGCATTAGATAATAGGCTTTGCATGTATATAGCCGATGCACATGCAAGCAATAAAAATATAATTAGAAGACCAAGGCATTGGTTGGTAATCTTATGTAAATATACATACATACATGCACATGTACATATACACACACATACATAGTTAAGGAAATAGAGTTAGAAAATTGTATATAAAAGAAAAATGTT
>NW_023479008.1:0-2470 GCF_013731165.1 Rhagoletis pomonella | reverse complement strand
CCATGTTCTTTAATCCATGGTGTTGAAAAGGCCGCAGATAAAATATTTAAATTATATTTAATGAATTCCAGAACAATGGTTAATGCGACTATTGTCAGGCAGCATCACCTGGAAAAGAAAAAATGAAATTGCTGTATTGTTTTAGGGCCTATGTGCCATCTCTATGTAATTTTTTCAGCCTGAAATGTGAGTATGTGAAAAAAACACATTTGAATAAGCTTAGAAATTTGCATTTTTTGCTTTAAATATTTCGATTTCATTCCATGGATATACATATTTAAAACCCACTAACTGAATTAAAGATAAAGAGAAGCATGCATCCACGCACACGCACACCTTCATGGATGTGCAAATGTAGATTATTTGATAACTTTACATTTCTCTCCTTTACTCGTACTACAAATATGTCTTAATTTCACAAAAAATATTATACATTTCCAAATACATTAGTCGCAATCTAAGTGCTTTTATCAGAACAGTTTGAATATAAATACATATGTATACATGTACCTATGTACTTAACTCTGCATAAAAAATTATAAAAACGAGTTTAGCTTACATTTTGTTTCCCCATTACAAAGTCGCACTTTGTCGTTTTATTAAAAAAAAAAATGCCTTTCATAATTTGAAAATATTGCACCTATGAGCGTTCTCTTCCTCTGCTAGGAACATAAAAATATTTGTTATGTGTCACTTCGCACCACGCAGTTTTTCCCTACACAATGACTGCTGTTGGGGCTTGTCAGACGCAGAACTTACTTAAATTACATTTAGCACTTCTTTCTTTTATGATTTTATTTTGTATTTCTGGGTGTCTACGTACACTGATTACTGCTATTATTATCATTGTAGGTATAATTTAACAACTTTAGAATGCATATGCCTGTATGTATCTACATACTTACTTTTTAAATAAATACGAGTAAGCCGTGAGTTTTCAGCGAGCCAACTTAGCTACGCACCTTATCCTTAACCCTAAACTAGTGATATGCGGTCTCACAGACTACGTGGCGCTAGCGGAATAGGTTTTCACCTTCTTCGGACATACCCACCCAAAAAATTCAGTAAGATGGATACAAAGTTGTTCAGAGGCCTCTTTACCGCTTAGGTAAAATTTTTTTCTGTTCAAAAAATTCCAAGAGCAAACCGAAAATCTAAGTATCAATGTCACTTGTGGGGAAAAATGTGGGCTTGCAGTGTATGAAATTGTTATGATCAACTGCCTATAAAAATTTTCGAAATTTGAACAATGTATTTTTTTTTGAGATTCGATTTAACTCTATTGAAAAGAATTTATTTTATTACAATGTGTTGATTGTTATTATTTTAATAGTCATTGTTGACGTCAGTTGAATCGAAAGTTCCTAACTAATAAATATGATTCGAATACACAAATTTGTTTTAATTTATTCTTTTATATATTATTTTATTTCAATGTTATAGACCACCACTTATGTTATGGTTCATCCATGTCACCAACTGAAGGTTAAATAAGAGAAACTTATTTCTTGTTTTTTGTTGGCTTCTTTCTTCCGAACAAATGAATTTACGTACAGCTGTGTACCCAAAAAAATGCACTGCTATATGTTTTTTATGCTGAGAACACGTATAATTTCCCCTTAAGCCCTTAAGCATACTTTAAGGTATATTTCTTCTAAATTTTAGTTTAGAAGTATCAACCGGTTTTTAAATTTTTAACAATATTCAAATATATTTTTTTACTATAGTTTTCGGAATTATTTAATACTGCGATTTTCTTGAACAAATATGTTTATGTACTTTTGAAAGGATATTCATGTCATTTTGTTTTCTGCTGCGCCCACTTTGAACTTACTACGATAAATTCAAAAGTCGTATACATATCTATATGTACGTATATTTTTACCCTGAAGTTACGTACATAGATACTTTTATTTAGCTTTGACTCTCTGACTGCTGACTGACTAAAATGTTGATACCCTGCAAAAAGTGGGACTAGGTTTAATACTAGTACAGGATCATGCTACCCTGTAACCGACATAGTAAACAAAATGGTCCAAACATATGGAGCAAATATGGTTACATTAACATTGCGATGTTAGTGGACCTCCCCACCTCCGGTCCAACACTGCCTAACATGGGACCACCTTTTGACCATGGACTGAACTTAATAAGATTTTGTATAAACCGAATATTTGATCATTTCTAAAGGCGACTTTTAAGTTTAAATAGTAAAATTTATTATTTAAAATGCATTTACTTAAAGTTCGCTTCAATAATATTCGCGGTGGTGTTCAACACATATATCAGTTTTTTACGTTTGAGGTGGTCTAGGTCAGCATAACAAGTTACTAGTATGCAACCTGTTCCTTTTGCGCATACTTTAAAACTACATGCCATTAGACAACCTGGTCCTCAAATTTTCGCCGGGTAACTGCACTTCCATTATTCTATTTTCATTATGTACATGTGAATATTTGTGCCCATATTT
>NW_023479007.1:0-2471 GCF_013731165.1 Rhagoletis pomonella | reverse complement strand
ATATATTTTTATTTTAATGAATGTGTCTTAATTAAACTGAGATACAACTTAAATACGCAAAATCACTGCCAGTAGCAAAAGAAGCTTGTCTGGTGTTGTCATTAACAAATAACGAATTGGTCGTCAGCATCATTGCCAGCATCCGCTGCCTCATCAAAATCACTTTCATCTCCACTAAAATCAGCAGCAGCACTTTGAGAAACTTTTGCGGCCGTCCGACATTGATGTCAGCTGTTTGTAATTGTAATATATACACATATCTGGTTAAGACTTTGCTTGCTGGATTTCGGCAACAACCAATTAGGCATTGACTGAAATTATTTAATCTCACGCCCCTCAGGTTGTGGTCCCTGCTTTGATTAATTATATTGTATAATTTCCTTTCTTTTTATGACTGTCGTAGTTGCGACAAGAGCAACAATTTTATTTTTTTTTTTGGGCTCTCCAGATATTCCAAACTTGCTCAGCCAGCCGGTTATCATTGTGGCTCAGATGCGCTGCCCTTAGGTTGACAAGAGAGTGCTTGCTAGTTGCGATGTTATGCTATAAAACAGATATGACGCAACAAAAAACAATTGAAATTTGGTTTGTTTCGTATGCATTTTGTGGCTTCTAGCAAACGCTGTAGATAAAAAAAAAAACAAATTCTTCCTTCTACGCTGAGGTTAAAAAAATGGGGAAAAATTGTACATCCACCTATACTGACTGTTCAGAGATAGGACAGGAAACCAGCGCAATACTCTACTAGGAAGACCTGCACATAAGTTAGTCTATTTGTCTACCAACGAGGGTGGTTAAAACTAATTAGGTGCTCAAATGGTTTCCGAGAAATTTGCTAAGAATGTGTCGGTCAGCTGGGTTAGCGTTAAGCACAATTTCCAGGCCTGCAGTCGAGGCGACCCAGACACTCGAAGTACGCCTTTTCAGCAGCCTGTCAGAAATAGCCGAGTTAAAGCTCTTGGAACTCCTTAGATTCGACAGCGATAGCAACTGGTTTAGCAGGTTTCATATATTGTACTAGTATTAGGATCCCATTAAAATTTTTCCATAGACGAATACTGTATTTGAATTCAGAAAATTTAAGCTTTAAGCAACTTCTCTGTCGATTACTTTATTTGTGCTAATATTGGCCACACTTATTTAGGAAAACATATATGTACATATGCACGTAAATATATATATATCTTTAAAAGTAAGAAAGTTTATATAAATACATACATATTTATAGATTTATTTACAAAGTTGTGCCTTTTTAGGTGCCAGTATTGGCGCTTTCACAAAATGGCATTAACGTATCAGAAAGCAGATTAAATAAAGATCTGTTGGGTGCACAACAAGGAACATGAAATTTAATACGATTAGGCAGAAGCATTTACACAAGCATAGGTATGTATGTATGTACCTTGCAGGAAAAACTTTTAGTATTGGCGTAAGTTTTCTATCTGCAGATTGAGCTGTTTGCACAAAAAACGGAAACAGGTTTAGAATTACAATTTTTTGACAGTGATAACTTAAGGAAAAAAGGAGATTTATGTGAATTTATATTGGAGACTACAAGGGTGTTTGGACTTGTATACACATACATACAATGTATACATAAATATATTTGTCAGAGCGTATACTTAACTCAGGAAAAGTGATTGTGGCAGCAAAAGCCTTGTCATAAAAAGAATACTTTCAACACGTATTATAAGAGGCATCCTCGTGCATGTATGTACATATATATTTATGAGAAAGAACATTGCATTAAATATTCCACAAAAATAAATTAGAGCGAAGTATAAACACAATACCAAGTGCAAGTGTGAGTATAATAAAAGGCATAAAATGAAAATGCCAAACTTCGCTGACTTGCTGTCAAAAACTGTGCATCATTATTCATTATCAACACCAATTTTTTTTTATTATTTGTTTGCTTAATTTTTGCGTATTAAATATTTTATGCCAGCCATTTTCATCTACACTGACTTTCTCCAATGAAATTAATTTATACATATGTGCATACATACATATTTGCATAATAATAAATTGGGCTAAAATGTATATTTATTGATATGCTCCTCGACATTGGCACGTATTTAATAATATTTGTTAATGATCGCTTGGTGGCTGCGTTGACACAAGCCGTGGGACAGTAGGCGCCTAAAGCTTTTGGCTGACCGCAAATAAATTTCAATAGTTTCAGTATTTAATTTCAGATATTTAATATAAAAAATAAAACCACAATTTTCGTGCTTTGTATGTTTAAGTATTCTATGATTTGTAGTTAACTGCAGTGATTTTTCGCGGTTATTGAGTGGTGATCTCGCATTAACCACTAGAATTTGCGTTTAATTTGGTTTCAGATTTAAATAAATAAATCTAGTGCGAAGTCAAACGACTATTCGTTTCGGTTTGCGGAATATACTGACTGCGGAAATGTGCGGGAAGTTTTAGTATTTTAAATAACAAAAATTTAAACAATTGTTGGT
>NW_023479006.1:0-2471 GCF_013731165.1 Rhagoletis pomonella | reverse complement strand
CCGTATCGTTAACTTGGATTCTTCAAAAGGAGGTTGAATAAGAAACGATTTTATATATGATATATATGTTATATACATGTTGATATGCTGACTTCTTTAGCAATAAATTTGCTATTAAAATAGACTCCCTGAACGTCTATAACCAACGTATATTCCTCTGACATTATATAGCTTAAACTTTTTTTTTTAAATTCGTTTAAAAAATAGTCTTATGAGTTTCTATAAAGGTTTATAATATTTTTTTAGAATCTAATGAAATCCTATTTAAATAATTGCAAACATAAGTATGTATTAGAACCACCAATTTTATTAACTAATCGATCACTCTCCGCTGAGTAATGAAAACCAAATATCAAATTAATCTTTTTATATGTCATATGAATACGGCAAATCCATATTATAGTATTAAAAGTTAAGAAATTTCCAAATCCATATAATGTTTATAACTTTTAATATCAATGAATGTGACATCTGAGCGTAGTGTGATATCATCTCCAGTAACAATTTTAATTTCACCGTTACTTAAAATGTTCTCGAATGCAACCTGGCGATACACAAAACAAGAAATATTCAGTTTACGTTGAAGGAAATCACTATCATATGTACAGCGAATTCATAGCATAATATTATCTTCATATTGAAGCTGAAAATGTCTATAAAAGGCTTGTGAGCTCTCAATTATTCCCGAAATATTTTTCTCTTTTTGTATTAGATCTTGCCTAAATGCTTCTATGGCTTCCTGTGTTGTGAAAAACTTTTTCGGATTAGATGTAGGCGCTTCTGATGTCGTTTCAGGAATAGATGTTTTATTTACACTGAACCAAAAATCCATCTCTAGATCAAAGAAAAACTTTCCTTACTTTAAAATCAAAAACTCTTCCTTATTATATTTATTTTTTTATTTTAATTGTTTATTAGTAAATGTGGTTTTTCCCGTACCACACGGGGTTTTAATTTAAAATATTGATGACCATAATAAACTATAAGATATTTTTTTCCTGTCCAGTAGTACTCTACATCAGGAAGAGGATTTTTAGGTATTTCATCACAAAACACCTGTAGGCCACGCGATTCCACATCTTCAGTTGATATTACATTCCATAGGTGCTCCATTTGTATAAAATACAGTCTATAAACGTATATAAAAAATACAATATTAGGTATGTTCTGAAATTCGTTCGATTTGAAATCGATAAGATTTTGGAAATATTTTTATGGATTTTTAATCATAAAACTCATAATTTGGTATTGATACCGGTGATATAACATCGCTGATGGTTCTATTATATATTTTTTTGTATAAATAATATTCAATCTTTTCATCAGAAATAACGATCAATATTTAGCAAATCATATTGATTTCAAAATCGTTCGATTTACAGAACGTGTCTGTATATGTATATATATTTTAAAATTAGAAAACATTTTTTCTATTATTATTAGATCTTTTTAGTAAAAGCTTACCTTCGTCCTTTGTTTAATTTATATATGTTTATATAGTTTACTTAAAAACTTAAGCAAAAATGGACCTTATTCACAGCAAATTTCTTTGATAAATGAGAACTCATCTCAATAAAGAGATAAGTTTATATACTACATTTTCATTTCTCTAATAAGCATAAGAATTCAGAAATTAGCTGGCTTTCAAAACTTCAATCACATTTAATAAATCAATGGCAATTTAAAAAGAATTTAAAAATAGCCAAACAAAAAATTCTACGCTATACATATGTATATATTTAATTTCTCTGATAAGCCCCAAGTTGTGGCGTGATTTTTAAAACACTAATATATTAGCCTATTCATCTTTTTTATTAATATAAGAATAACCTTGATCTTGATTTCATCATAATTGTTTGTCTAATAAGTATATTAATGCCAAGTGGACGTTAACGAGCCCACATAAATATATAAAAAAATGCTTAAATGCTAAAAAATGCTTGACTTACTGAAAAAAGTTGTTAAGTCCACTTTTTATGAAAACTCATATTTTTAGTTTCATCGAAATAATGCATGCAAGAAACATTAGATATTTACTCGACTTTTTTGTACATTGAGAAAATCTATGAAAATTTAGAACTTATGTGAATTAATAAACAGTTATTTATTGTATGAAAAATTATGACTTGTATGAGGTAATAAGACTGTTACATGAAAATTTGGAACTTATATGAGTTAATAAAATTAGTACTTATATGAAAATTGTATAAGTTGATAAATTTAATATAAACTGTATTTTAAATGGGGTTTTGTATAATTATTAGTTGTATGAAAAATTGTATCAGAGTCGAAAATGTATGGGGGGAAAAAAGATGAAATTTCTAGATATGAGAATTCACCAAAAATAGTGCATGTAAGAAACATTAGATATTTACTCGGCTTTTATATAATTTATATTGAAAGTGATCACTTATAAAAATAATAAACTATATATGCTATTCTATCAATCAGCTAACTGCTTAACAAAGCTG
>NW_023479005.1:0-2471 GCF_013731165.1 Rhagoletis pomonella | reverse complement strand
AGGCGTGTGGCTTTGTTGTTGTTAGTGACTTATTCTGATATACTACACCTCCTTTCCTAAAAAAAAATCGTGAATACATATGAACGATTTTAGGACTGTAATGCAGTTGAGTGGATTTATTTTCTTTTGTATATTTCATTTGATACTTTTGATGTTTTTTGTCGTTTGTTGTTTGTTTACAAAATTTTTCTTGTGATACAATGTTTTCGGTTTTGTTTGTTTTATTTCAAGTGGATTATAATTCATATGTTTGTTTACTTGTTAATTTCAGACTTGTTTTTAGATTTTTTTTTTTGAATATTTTGTATAGATAAGTGTCGGGTTTTTGTTTATGATACTAATAACTAACATATTTTGTGTACAAAAAATATTTCTTTATTTATGGTCATAAAACTTTAAGTGTGAAATTTATTAATAAGTAAAATTTATGGGTAATTAAAATTTAAGTGAATTTACTCAAATAGCTTAAGCCTATTTTTATGTACTATGATCTTCTTACTCTTATCGATTAATTTTATATTTTCTACATTATATGGAGTTAAAGAATAATTATTTTTCATATCAATATTTACTACTCTATAGGGCCCTTTGTATCTATTATCTAACTTATGACCTGCTTCATTTTTAACTAATACTAAATCTCCTAATTTTATTTCCTTATATTGAAGATTTTTATCATAATAAACCTTTTGTCTCTCCTTAGCTTCTTTTACCAATATGTGAGCTCTTTGTTGAGCTACTTGTAATCTATATTTTATTTCTTTCTCATAGGCCTCATAGTTATAAACTGGGCTAATTGTATTTTCTTTTAAAAATTCGTAAGTCAGAGGTATTTTTCCAAAAACTAACTCGTATGGGCAATAACCATGAACCGTAGATGGTGTTGTATTGTAACAGTATGCAAAATACTTGATATACTCATCCCAATCATCTTTGTTAATGGATATGTAAGAACGAATGTATTCATTAAAAGTTCTGTGGCTACGTTCAACGGTGCCCAAAGTTTTATGGTGATATGGGGTAGAAGTCTTGTGTTCAATTTTTAAAAGTTTACACAATTCCTCAAATACGTTGTTTTTGTATTCAGTCCCCATATCAGTTATGATGGTCTTCATACAACCATATACCAAAATAAAGTTTTCAAAAATGGCTTTTGCCACCGTTTTCGCGTGTTTGCTCGCAATTGGAATTGCTATCAGATACTTTGTCAGATCACACACTATGGTAACCGCATACTCATTTCCACATACCGATACGGGCAACGGTCCAATTGTATCAATTTGCACCGTATCGAAGGCTTTTGTGGGGTTTCCGTTATCACCATTGGTTCTTTTAAATTTTTATTTACTTTATTTTTGCTGCATTCCATGCATTTTTTAATGTGATTTTTTATATCATTTTTCATGTTTTTCCAATAATATTTTTGTTTTATTTTATTAGTTGTTCGATTGATTCCTGGGTGGCTACCAGTAACAGGATCATCATGATACTTTTTCAATAAATTTTTAATTGTATCTTTATCAGTCACATGCATAACCTCCGGAGTTAATGCAATTGTTAAGTTTTTGAGAACTTTGGTACCAATTTCTTTAAATGTGCTTACTCGAGTATAATTATTCTTGAACAATTTGTCTCCTAAGGACAACTGTATTTTATTTATTTTCAAACTGTCGGCTTCTTTCATTAGCCTGGCAAAGAATTGACCTAAATCAATATTCGCCTCAACAATTGAATTATTAATACTTGAATTGCCGGCTTCTTTTGAAAGCCTGGCAAAGGATTGACCTGAATCAATCTTCGCCTCAACAATTAAATCATTAATATCTATTTTGCTACAAATTTTCTTTCCCTTTTTGAACTGCAGTTTCGGGGGGTCGAAAACGAGCTGGGCTAGCTTTTTAACTTCACATTTATTTAGCGCTTCATATATTATTGGGTTCTCAATGTGACTTTTTTCTTTATTAATATTTTTATTATTTGGTTTTTGCTTAGTTTCCGATCTCGTCGCAACTTTTAGTATTTGACATGCTTTAATTGATATTTCTCTTAAATCATTTATATTGATGCGTGAAAGCGCATCCGCCACGTAGTTTTCTTTTCCAGCTATATACTCCACCTCAAAGTTATATTCCTCCAATTCCAATCGAACTCTAGTTAATTTTGATGAAGGGTTTTTCATCGAAAATAAGTATGTTAAGGGGCGGTGGTCTGTTTTAATCAAAAATCTTCTGCCATAAACGTATGGTCTAAAATAAGTTATAGCCCAGTGGATTGCTGCTAACTCTTTTTCAATTGTAGCTTTATTGCTTTCACCTTTTGTGAATGCTCTTGACGCATAGGCAATTGGTAATTGTTTGCCTTCATATTCTTGACTAAGAACTGCGCCGCAGGCAAATCCACTAGCATCTGTTGTTATACAAAATTCTTTATCGAAATCTGGATATTGCAAAATATTTGGGTTAATTAATGCC
>NW_023479004.1:2174-2471 GCF_013731165.1 Rhagoletis pomonella | reverse complement strand
GTGGTAAGAGTTACGGGATACAAGCCTGTAGCTGCCAGGTTCGATCCCCGGTTGGAGCGATTGCGAAATTTTTTTTTGTTTTTATTTATTTTATATTTTTTTTTATTTTTATTTTATTTGATCTATATATTTAATGTTACTTTATTTTGTTTTCATTTGCTTTATTTTAAATCACTTTTTTTTATTTTACTATCAGTTAATTTAAATTTTTAGAGTTGAATTTTAATAAAAAGTCAACAACAACTAACTGAAAGCAACGTAAAAAAAATATAGAACTTATAAAAAAAAGAATGAAAA
>NW_023479004.1:0-2074 GCF_013731165.1 Rhagoletis pomonella | reverse complement strand
AAAAAAAAAAAAAAAAAAAAAATGAAAATTTAATTGGCCGTGGGACTCGAACCCACGACCTTGCGGCTCGTTTATCCGCATAACTGCCGTCTGTGAGGTCAAAATTATTATGCGCATATGTATGCCAGATTATATGCATAAGCTTTGCCGTCTGTCACAGCTTTTAATTTGCTTTAACTCATGCATTTTCCTCTTTAAAATGAGCGTAAGCAGCCGAACAAATGCACGAAATTTTTGGGAATTAACTCGGATCCGGGAAATTTTCGATTTCTTATTTCTTATTTTACTATTAGTTAATTTTAATTTTTAGAGATGAATTTTGTTAAAAATTCAACAACAACTAACTGAAAGTAACGTAAAAAAAATATGGATCTTATAAAAAAAGTATACTGGCCGTGGGACTCGAACCCACGACCTTGCGGCTGGTTTATTCGCATTACTGCCGTCTGTAAGGGTAAAATTTTAATTTGCATTTATGCTTATTAATTCAAATTAATTTTCTCCGTCTGTCTACCATATTAGACTCTTAATGCAGAAATGGAGTTGCATTTAGGTGACAAATTTTGTATGGATAAATGAACATTTAGAGTAGCATTTAGAGCTAAATGCGCTAAATATGCTTTTACGCGTAAGCAAAAACAGCCCATAACATTTTAGCTTGCAGAAGCTTACACCCCTATTCTGCAACTCTTTCGTATCCGGATTTTGCTACGAATCGTAGAAATAGTATGCGGCAACCCGAATCGTATTTTCGAACTTTCGAAATTCGTAACAATGGCATGCCTAAAAACGAACGAGTAAGCTTTTTTGCATAATTTTGTACGAAAGCAATTCTGAGTCAGAGGCGAGATAAAAGATGTAAATCGATGTGTGTTTGCAGGAAATATTAGTGGTGTTCATTTAAACAGATAAATTTGCCTTTCGCATATACATATGTATATTTTTATCCACCACTTTATATAAAGAAGTAAAAAACAATCTTTGTTGCCCCTTATCGAGAAACTTGGGTCCGTTTTGATTATTTGTACAATGATTTTCGGTTGTTGTGTCCAAAGGCATAACCAGAATCCAAAAACTTTAACATACACGTGTAATCAAAGGATTAAACTTGTATTTAAAATAAATGTTTCAAATTTCCGACCACTAGCTTATTAATAAATTCGTTTTGCACTATGCGCTTTTTTTTTGCAAATTTCGATTTGGGTTCTGCGCAAAAATACAGTGGATGGCGCAGCCGGAGTGATATGCACAAGAAATGTTGTATAGCTTTGACATGCGGCAGCCCCCCTTCTTCGGCAACAAAGAAAGGAGAATTCTACTTAGTAATAGGGCTTTCGCACGAGGCGATTTTTCAGACAACTTTTAGTTGAAAGTAAAAATCGCCTCGTTCGAACGGCCTTTCAACTAATCGCTTTCAACAAAGTTGGTCGCCAGCCAACTTTGAGCTCGTTCAACTTTTTTTTCCTTGCAACCCTGTGTTTGTTTACATTCTGTATCAGTGTTGGGAAATAAAATTGTTCCTTCAGTACGAAATCTATACAAAAAATGTACTTTTCGGCTATAAATTGTACATACTTTTTAATTCGCTCATATATTTTCTTAGTATATTCCCTTCAAGACCAATGATTTTATGGTATTCATGAGAAAGTTTTATTGTTTATGTACATACGTTTACGTATTTTACACTTTTACAAATTGATTCCACGCGCACATGTACTGCATTTAACGCAAATATGTATGTACACATTTTCAGGTATACATCTTAACAAAAAAGCATATTTAAGTTATTATTTATGGATAAAAGAGACATTTTCCTTTGGATTCAGTACTAAAATTTTACATTTTAATAGCACTTCAAGTGCTTATCAAAACTTTGCGACAAGATTTGACCATTTATCTTATTATTATTAAATTTTAATTATTTTTTTTAAATACTGTTTATATTTTAAGAAAAGCCGTACAAATCCAAGGTTCAAACTTTGTGCAACATTAAAAAAAACCAACAACACTTTCGTAAAAATTTCGAACTTTTTAATTCGATTTCCTAGATTTATTTTGAGTGTGCGGTTTTTTA
>NW_023479003.1:0-2471 GCF_013731165.1 Rhagoletis pomonella | reverse complement strand
AATAGGGCGTTTTTGAATCGGCAGCTGAGATAGGGCGTTCTTGAAAAGTTTTCTGAGATAGGGCGTTTTTCAATAAAATTCTGAAGTAGGGCGTTCTTGAAAAGTTTTATTAGATAGAGTGTTGTTGAAAAATTTTCTGAGATAGGCCGTTTTCGAACTGGCAGCCGAGATAGGTCGATCTTCCACTCAGCCGTCGATATGCAGTCATTTATTTTAGTTTTGCAATTTATTTTAGTCATATGTTTTATTTGTTTATTTTTTCTAAAATTTTAGTTTGTATACATTTGTTTTTTTCTGTATCTGTGAAAATAAATTATTACAAACACTTAAAGTAGAAAAGTATAATACAGAATTGAAGAAACAATAGGTTAAAATAAAATAAAGTCTAATCATCATCACTTTCATTGGATGAGTCACTCGTGGAATAGTCATGAGCATCAGTGGCATAACTATGAAAGCTGGAAACAATTGGCGTATTTACTGATTCCTTAACACTATCTGGGGACAATAAATCTAAGACTTCCGAGTTTAGGCTTCTAAGTCTTTTCTTTGGTATCTCTCTGAAGCTGTTTATTAAGGGATCCGATGTTATTAGCAACATATGCATAAGATCTCTATTCGTGGCTTCACGCGACTGCTTTTGTGTGTTATGTTCCCTGAATCGTCTCAAATCTTTGTTACGAGCTTCCTGGGCTTCCTCAGAAAGCTGGCCAATAGGCAAAATTGCTGATTTTATAATATCAGTACTGTGCACCAAGATTTTATGAACTGTAGCAGGCATACAGAACCACGGATAGAGATCTGTGTATAGTTTTTTAGTCTCACGCGCAAATATTTCAATCTTATCAATATTAATATTGTACCCAGATGATAATGCTCGAAGGAGAGTATCAAATTTTTTTATGAGCGTTACATCCAATTCCGTAATCTCAGCACTAACTTCAGAATTTTCGAAAAACCTACGAGCAGTATTGCCATCATTAGTATTACCGAATCCTGGTTTTGGTTTATCTACTATTAATCCAAGTGTACTTTTAAATTTATTCTGAATTTCGTGTGAACGTTGCTTTACACTAGCTTTATCTGACTCGTTCCGAAGTTGCCATTTTTTTACTTCGAGCCGATAACTAATGTGAAGCAAGCATTCAAAACATCTTATCCATGCATGCAGAGTAGACAAAGCAAAACCAAGACGATCGCGGCTAGGCATAAAAACCCGTGTCTCATCATTCATATCTTTTGGAGTGGCACCACAAATATAACACTTTTGGACGGAGGAAGTTTCAGTCAAAGCATTACAAACTTTTCCGTCAATCATTGTTAGGAGCATATTGTGGTTCACAGAAACCTCGTATTCTTGCACCAAGCACTTTGTTGGCAACAAAGCATTTATCTCCTCTAATACTTTGTTCGTCTCAGAAACGATAAAATCTTTTGTTTCTTTGGAAAAAATAAATTTAATTGGACGACAATACATCGTAGAAGAAGGTCGAGGATTCTGCCAAACAATGTTACCTTTTTCGTCCCGTAATTGGACGGGTACGAAAGAAAATATAAACAAAAACTCATCAGTGTCATCACTGCACGTGTTTCATCCACATCAATTTTGTTTGGATAACACTCTGATTTAGCCTTTCTTACACTGTAAAACGACGGAAATACCTTATGACCTGCTTGGATACTCCACTTCCGAGTCATTTTGTACGCATGAGTAGTCGACTTGCTATCTACATAGTATGCTAAAGCTTCTACACTGCTCAAACATCTAGCACTTTGCTCACATATTGTTTTCGCCGTGGATACTTTAGTGTTAACTTTCGCATTTTTTATAATATTTGCAATATTCCTGTTGCCGGACATACGTGTTGATACTTCTGCCGCATAAATTAACTCATCTGCACTTCTGGACTGCAGTAAGTCATCCACTCGACGCCGTTTAGTTTTTTGACTGGAATGAATGAAGTCCTTCTTTAGTCTCCCAGGGCCTGGGTTACCTAAAGATGTAGCTGGTAGTTCTGATGGCAAGTTTAAATGTACAGAAACTGTAAAAGTCATATCTGTACCCGAAAACCACTCCGAGTTTTTATTTATAAACCGTCCCCGATGTCTTCCAGAGCTCTTCCATTTCTCAGAAAGCCTTGACGAATATGCCGCAACTTTTATGGTTAAATCTCTTAAAAAATGCTCCGTTACTTCACTTAAATCATATTTTGATAGAACAAAATTTAATAACTCTTTATTTCTTGATTGTTTCGAATATTTCAACCAAACTTCGAAAAACTCAATTCTTTTTATGGTTATAACTAAATCTGAAAAAAATAAAATAAAATAGATGTGCACTGAATTCGCAATGGTTTTTTGTTTCGAGTGTTAACAGATACTCATGACTATAATATATATAAGATTTCAAGGGGTTACATGAGGAGACATATAACTTTTCCACCTCTGAATTTGAAAATGTATATAAAAAA
>NW_023479002.1:0-2472 GCF_013731165.1 Rhagoletis pomonella | reverse complement strand
TTGTAAGTACCAGAATAAAAAGAGATAGACCCATCAAAATGTATACTTATATGATCAGAACGTCGAGCTGAGTCGATTTAGCCATGTCCGTCTGTCCGTCTGTCTGTCTGTTCGTCTGTTTGTATGCAATCTAGTCTCTTAGTTTTCGAGATATGCGGATAAAATTTGGTGGGTGGGCGTATTTTTATAATGTATTAATCATTTGTCGGAACCGGAAGAATCGGACCACTATAACATATAGCTCCCATACAACTGATTGTTCAGATATGAGATTTTTCGTTATAACTTCTCCATTTATGCGGCTAGGAAAATGAAATTTTGCATTACTTGCACCCATTATCAACAGAATACTTACAGTGAAAATTACAAAGATCAGGTCACTATAACCTATAGCTCCCATACAACTGATTGTTCAGATATAAAATTTTTCGTTATAACTCCTCCATTTATATAGCTAGGAACATGAAACTCCGCACTGTTTTCACTAATTATCAACAGAAAACTTACAGTGAAAATTAAAAAGATGGGGTAACTATAACCTATAGCTCCCATACAAGTGATTGTTCAGATATGAGATTTTTCGTTATAACTCCTCCATTTATATAGCTAGGACCATGAAATTTTGCGCTATTTCAACTCATTATCAACAGAGAAAATAACAAAGATCGGGTAACTATAACCTGCAGCCCCCATACAACTGATTGTTCAGATATGAGGTCTTTTATCATAACTCCTCCATTTATGCAGCTAGGAACATGAAATTTCGCACCATTTTCACTCATTATTAACAGAATACTTACAGTGAAAATAACAAGGATCGGGTGACTATAACATATATGTATCTTCCATACATCTGATTGTTCAGATATGGGATTTTACTGTAAAACTCCTTTATTTGAACAGCTAAAACCGATAAATTTCGTAAGATATTTTATAAATAATAATACAAAGTCTACTGAGAAAATCGTCAAAATCTATGCCGTATAAGCTTTATCTCCTATACCACTGATTATTCAGTTACCAGTTTTTGCGATATATCTTCTTTATGTAGGAAACTAAACCCAATAAATTGTGTTACCGGTTTACATACCGATCACATAGCAGTGAAAATCACTTAGATTGGTGCTAATATAAGGTATATCTTCAATACCTCTGATTGTTCAGATGCGATTTTTTATATAGGTATGTAACTCCTCTATCGATGTATGCAGATGTATTCAAAAGCAGTAATCTGTCAAAGTAAAATTTGTAGATGTTCATGAAAGGCATGAAGCCTTCGGCATAGCCGAAGACAGCGCTGCTCTTACTTGTTTTTCATTACATTCGGTTCTCGTTAGAAAAATTTGGCGCTTCATATTTTAGTGGAAATGCTAACCATCTATAAGCCATTTTTTCCAACAGTGGGTCAAAAAGGCCCATTCTGGTTCGAGTTGATGGATTAAACTTTTGGAAAAAAGTAGACAAACCTTGTTTTCAATATGTAATCCGCAAAAAATCGTAGGAACTCCGTAATTTAATATAACGGTTGATAAGATTATTGCAAAAATTTATTGAGAGCGACATAAATTACCCCAACAACTAAACTTTTAACATTTTTTTTATTTCTTTAAATTTCAATAGCATAAACGGATCTGTAGAGAACATAGAGATCCGTGTGATTATGTATGTATATACCTCAGACCTTCTTCTGTTCGCCCATCAATCAGCGCCAGACACTCAACATTTTAATTCAAGTAGGAAGTAACAATATTTAAATTTAAAACTAATTCAATAAAGAAATAAATAGAATTATAATAACAGAATAATTGGCATCGCGAATGCCTAACGCTGACGAGTTGAAATGATAAGATTAGTAGCCTCATGGCTCTTTGAAATCTACCTTATGAGCAATAGCGCCGGCGTTTCCAAACGCGCCGGCGTCGCCGCCGCCGCCGAATATTTTTGAAGTTGACCACGCCGCCGCCGCAAAGCCTGTCGGCGTAAACCTCTAGTACGTATGTTTGTTTATGTGCATATGTATGTATTTATGCACATGCATGTACATTAGGGTGGCCCAAAATTTGTTTCCTCCAGCCACCGCCCAGATCTAAAGAATATCAAAAATAAGGAGACACGTATTTTTTTC
Source organism: Rhagoletis pomonella (assembly GCF_013731165.1). Taxonomy (NCBI): domain Eukaryota; kingdom Metazoa; phylum Arthropoda; class Insecta; order Diptera; family Tephritidae; genus Rhagoletis; species Rhagoletis pomonella. The sequence continues at coordinate 347 of NW_023479002.1, read as the reverse complement.
ATTTTGAAATCGATTATTATTTACCTGTGCCGCCGAAGCGTGGAGGTTTCCCATGTATTTATTATACATAATTTTTTTGCTTAGGTATTCTATTTGGTTTTACCTCGTTTAGTATATTTTTCTTCATTTTACTTCATTTGGTTTTTTGTCACTTCATTTTCTAGTTTCTTTTTATTTTATTTTATTTTATTTTTTTTTATTTTATTTTTTTTTTATTTTATTTTTTTTTTATTTTATTTTATTTTATTTTATTTTTTTTTATTTTATTTTATTTTATTTTATTTTATTTTATTTTATTTTATCTTATTTTATATTATTTCATTCCTACCTCCTACCTCCATTCTTTT
>NW_023479001.1:0-2472 GCF_013731165.1 Rhagoletis pomonella | reverse complement strand
CCAGTATTATTCCATAAACACTTCCAGGGATATGTGGCAAGAAAAAGTAAATTTGTACTGGAAGTGCTACGCCACTTTTTCTTATAACCCTAATCTTCTTCCATGAATTTACAATTGATTTTACATACTCTACCATGATCACCTCTAGAGATAAGCAGTATAAAACAGTAAATTTTTACGGGAGGAACCATGTCCCCTTTTCGAATAACGCAAATTTTTCTCCATGAGTAAGGAATTAATTTTGTATACACATCTCGGTGCCAAGTTCCAGTCCTCTGCAATAAACACCTCCAGAGATATGCAGCATAGAAAAATCAATTTGCATGGGAGTTGCCACACCACCTTTTCCAATAACTCTCATTTTTCTCCATGAGAATTGTATTAGTTTCACATACATACCTACATACATATGTATTTCCATACCAAGCTTGAGTGCTTTACCCCAAACATTTGAAGAGATATGCAATATGAAACTTTCAGTCACTATGGGAGGTGCTACGCCTCTTTTCCAAAAGCGTCCATTTTTCTCCGTGAATATGAACATGATTTCACACAGTGTTGGGAAACTGTTATTCTGATTAACGATTAAAAATTAACGATTAAAATGTTAATCGCGTTTGACGATTAAAATTAATTAGTCGTAATCAACTGTACGATTAATGATAACATTTTTTTATTCGTTAATCGCTGGCTGCGATTACATTGAAATAATTTAAAACATTAATCGTTAATCCAATTAAAAATAAAATCTGATTAATTTGTCGAGTTTATCTGAGTTTGAAACCAAACACCAGTTATAGTAATTATTTTGTGTTTTACGCTTATAAAAAGCACATAATATAAAAAAATTATAATTATTGTTATTAGTAATACATAAACTGGGAACTTTTACAAAACCTAGTTTTTAAAACGTTTGTTGCTATATATCTTAATGAAAATGCACACTAAATTGCTTAGATTGATGAGGAAGCCCGACTTAGCCATACCAGATTAACTTGCTTTTTGTGCACAGGGAAATTCCAGCATAACTTAATTAATCACCAAACCAACTTGATCAAATTAAGAGTTAATGATTAAAAATTAATTTTTTAATGGCGTTACGATTAACTGTTTAGCCAGATTAAAATTAATCATGATTAACTGTAATCAGTTTGAATTTAATCGAATTAACTAATTAAAACGTCAACCGATTAATGCCATCATTGATTTCACATACATATCACTATACCAAGTTTCAGTTCTCTCCCAAATACTTTCAGAGATATGTATGTAATATGAAAATTCCAATTTGTATGGGAGGGGCCTTGAGTTATCGGACTTACTTTCAGTCTAAGACCATCCTTCCGAAATCCGTAGTAAGTGTACTAAATTTCGTTCTGGTCGGAAAACCGGTTAAGGAAGTAGGCTATTTTTCAATCCAGGTCATAAACCATCTTTGCACAAAATTTCACTTTCAAACAGGTGGCAATTCTTAAAAAAGTAGCCTATTTTCCAGTCTAGATCATAAGCTATCTGTGTGCAAACTTTCATGCAAATCAGTTCAGTTATTTACGCGTATTAATTTAATTACACTTTCCTAATACGTGATAACTCTTAAAATAGTAGCCTATTTTCCAACATAGGTCATAAGCTATCTCTGTGCGAAATATCATGCAAATCTGTTCAGTCGTTTCCGCGTATTAATGTAATTCAAACTTTTTTAAAAGGTGGCAACTCTTCCAAAAAATTAGCCAATTTTCCACTGTAGGTCATAAGCTATCTGCTTGCAAAATTTGATGCAAATCCTTTCAGACTTTTCCGCGTATTAATTTAATTAAACTTCTTAGCAAGTGGCAACTCTTAAAAAAAGTAGCCTTTTTTCAACCTAGCTCATAAACTGTCTGTGTGAAAACTTCCATGCAAATCAGTTCACTCATTTAAGCGTATTAATTAAATTAAACATTTCTAACAGGTGGCAACTCTTAAAAAAGTAGCCTACTTTCTAACCTAGGTCATAAGCTATCTGTGTGCAAAATTTCATGCAAATCCGTCAAGTCGTATCCGTGTATTAATATAATTAAACTTTTTTAACAGGTGGCAACTCTTCCAAAAAAATTATCCTATTTTCCACTGTAGGTCATAAGCTATCTGCTTGCAAAATTTCAGGCAAATTCATTCAGTCGTTTCCGCGTATTAATTTAATTAAACTTTTTTAACAGGTGGCAACTCTTAAGAACAGTAGCCTATTTTCCAACCTAGGTCATAAGCTATCTGTGTGCAAATTTTCATTCAAATCCATTCAGTCGTTCCCGCATATTAAATAAATTAAACTTTTTTAACAGGTGGCAACTTTTAAAAGAATAGCCTATTAACCAATCTGGCCCATAAGCTATCTGCGTACCAAATTTCATGCACATCCGTTCAGTCGTTTCCGCGTGATGATTTCCCAAACATCCAAACATACAAACTTTCACATTTATAATATTAGTAAGA
>NW_023479000.1:0-2472 GCF_013731165.1 Rhagoletis pomonella | reverse complement strand
TTTGGTTAAAAAAAGTTCCCGCAGGAAACTCCAAGTAAAACAATTGTACTTAAAAAATAGGTCACAAAACTGCACTGGAACAGTTTCTAGGAATTCTAATTAAAAAAATCGAAATTTTGATGAACATTTTTTTTACGTTTAATTAGTTTTTGTGCAAGCTTTGATCGATATATATATTTTAAATGAAAATTATTACGGGGTGTGCATAGCTTAAGGGTTAGCGCTTCTGACTTTGCACATCGATGATGCGGGTTCGATCGCCTGATGAGGAGATGTGGTGAACTCCGAAATAGCAGCTATATAATGTATAATTTTTTGTTTCAGTAAATTTTTTTTCTCAAGATTTCCTGCGTGAACTTTTTTTTACCAAGTTAAAAAAAACGCAATTTTTGATAGGTGCTCATAATTCATAAGGAAACTATGAGAAGAACATGGTATTGAAAAAGTGAATTTATGTAGATATGTATAAGTATTGAAAATTTCAAGTCAACGCAACAAAATGGAAAACAAAAAAAAAAATATAGAAACCAATTTTTGATCGCAGTCATAATCCGGCTAGCATGGAATTTTCCATACATGTATATGTAATTTCTTTTCAGAGCTCCCTGCGTTCCCTGTTTTTTTTTACCAAATTTTGACAAATACGTTAAATTTGTTGGTTTTTCATCATTACTTATCGTCATCCTCTCCTCGTTGGTATATTTTATTTTAGAAACGGGTCATATGCCTAATGTACATACATATTTTTAAAATGTGCCTTCCCAGCGGCATAGTAGAATGTTTGGCCGATACATTATACGATGTTTAACTTTTTGAATCTACAAATGGAAAACACAAAACAAGAAAAAACAAGTAAGAGCAGCGCTGTCTTCGGCTATGCCGAAGGCTTCATACCTTTCATGAACATCTGCAAATTTTACTTTGACTGATTACTGCTTTTGAATACATCTGCATACATCGATAGAGGAGTTACATACTTATATAAAAAATCGCATCTAAACAATCAGAGGTATGGAAGATATACTTTATATGACACCAATCTAAGTGATTTTCACCGCTATGTGATCGGTATGTAAACCGGTAACACAATTTATTGGGTTTAGTTTCGTACATAAAGGAGATATATGGCAAAAACTGGTATCTTAACAATCAGTGCTATAGGAGATAAAGCTTATACAGCATAGATTTTGACGATTTTCTCAGTAGACTTTGTATTATTATTTATAAAATATCTTACGAAATTTATCGGTTTTAGCTGTTCAAATAAAGAAGTTTTACAGTAAAATCCCATATCTGAACAATCAGATGTATGGAAGATATATGTTGTAGTCATCCGATCCTTGTTATTTTCACTGTAAGTATTCTGTTAATAATGAGTGAAAATGGTGCGAAATTTCATGTTCCTAGCTGCATAAATGGAGGAGTTATGATAAAAGACCTCATATCTGAACAATCAGTTGTATGGGGGCTGCAGGTTATAGTGACCCGATCTTTGTTATTTTCGCTGTAAGTCTTCTGTTGATAATGAGTGAAAACAGCGCGAAATTTCATGGTCCTAGCTACATAAATGGATGAATTATAACGAAAAATCTCATATCTGAACAATCAGTTGTATGGGAGCTATAGGTTATAGTTACCCGATCTTTTTAATTTTCACTGTAAGTTTTCTGTTGATAATTATTGAAAACAGTGCGGAATTTCATGTTCCTAGCTATATAAATGGAGGAGTTATAACGCAAAATTTTATATCTGAACAATCAGTTGTATGGGAGCTATAGGTTATAGTGACCCGATCTTTGTAATTTTCACTGTAAGTATTCTGTTGATAATGGGTGCAAGTATTGCAAAATTTCATGTTCGTAGCTGCATAAATGGAGAAGTTATAATGAAAAATCTCATATCTGAACAATCAGTTGTATGGGAGCTATATGTTATAGTGGTCCGATTCTTCCGGTTCCGACAAATGATTAATACATTATAAAAATACACCCACCTACCAAATTTGATCCGGATATCTCGAAAACTGAGAGACTAGATTGCATACAAACAGACGGACAGACGGACAGACGGACATGGCTAAATCAACTCAGCTCGACGTTCTGATCATATAAGTATACATTTTCATGGGTCTATCTCTTTTTGTTCTGGTACTTACAAACATCGGACCAAAGTTATAATACCATTTCATGCTCATGAAAGGTATAAAAACGCGCGTTCCACAGCGTTTGAACCAGTGACAGTCGAACACGCAACGATTCATTTACAGCAGCTGTTGAGATAACATCAAGGCGAGTTCATATAAGGTGGTGCTACCAGAACCGCCGAATTTTTTTGTAATCCTTACGTATAACGTACGTATAAGTTATTCCAATTCTTGTTTTTGCCCTACGGCTACCACCTTGTATGAATTCGCCTTGAACATACTTAATGAATTTATTCTCAAAAGTTTGGTTTTGCCTCTTGCTTCAAAAC
>NW_023478999.1:1595-2473 GCF_013731165.1 Rhagoletis pomonella | reverse complement strand
CCACTACACGACTGCTTGACCAAGGAATAAATAAAGAAGTTCATTATGATGGACGAGGCAATTACAGCGTTTGAACTACTAAAACAGAGCCTTATATCGGCACCCGTACTTGTACATCCGGACTTTCACAGACGATTTTTCATACAATGTGACGCATCAGCTGAAGGGGTTGGGGCGTGTTTTTTCAACTGGACGATGACGGTAACGAACGAACGATAGCGTATATGTCCGCAAAACTCAACAAGGCGCAAAAAAATTATAGTGTGACAGAACTGGAATGCTACGCAGCTGTATTGAGCGTCAAGTGCTTTCGCCCTTACGTGGAAGGGTTACCCTTTACAATTATTACGGACCACGCCAGTCTTAAATGGCTTATGCAACGAAAAGACCTAAGTGGACGACTAGCTCGATGGAGTCTTAAGCTACAGGCGTTCCATTCCGACATCCAACACCGCAAGGGCACCCAAAACGTGGTCCCAGACACGTTATCACGAATGCATATCAAAGAACTGAAACCGACCAACAGGCTTCTCGAAATACTTTAACACCGACGAGTACAGGGAACTGAAGGACACTATAACTAAGAACGGAGACAGACTACCGGAACTGTGCATATCGGACGGATTTGTATATAAGCGGACGCAATTCAATCGGGGGATGCACTGTAGGAAGACCATGCTTGGAAGCTGTGGGTACCGTCCGAGATGCGTATGGGTTTGGTGCAAAATGCCCACAGTTCACCTTCAGCGGGTCATGGCGGGATTCACAAAACACTGTTCAGAATTCGCGAGAGGTACTATTGGCCAGGAGTGGTCACCGACGTACAAAAAGTTATTAAAAGGTGCGAGACGTGTAAAGCTAGTAAATCCCAGAACGTT
>NW_023478999.1:0-1585 GCF_013731165.1 Rhagoletis pomonella | reverse complement strand
TCCAAATTATTAGGTCATATATCGGAGAGAACCAAAAGATACCAGTGATACCGCCTTTGCCTCGAGGAGCGCGGTACATGCCGAAACAGGCAAAACCCCTTACTACGCAGTTTTCGGGATTCCGATGGCACAGCACGGCTCCGCCTACGATGTCCTACGCAAGTTGGGTTCGGTTAAAGACTCAGACTGCACATTAGACATGGGAGTGGACTGGCAATAAATTTTGCGAAACAGGGTAGCAGAAGAGCTAAAACGAGCTCATGAGGCAGGGGAGAAAACATATAACCTGAGAACAGAGGAGGTAAAATTCAAAGAAGGACAAATGGTATATCGCCGCAATTTCAAGCAGAGCTCGCGTGTTGATAACTATAACGCCAAGCTCGCACCAAGGCACATCCAGTGCGTAGTCCTACGTACAATAGGAAATTGATTGTATGAATTAGGGGACACGTCTGGAAGGAAGTTAGGTATATACCATGCAAGAGATATTTTGATTAGTTAATTTCATGTTTTATGTATGTAAGTCTTGGTATACAACTTTATATATACAGCTTAGTGTTTGTCACCTCCTACCAGCATTTACGGGAAACCATAGGTTCCATCAAACGTATAGTGGCCATGACTGTTTTTGCCCCAAACGCCAATTATCTATTTAAGCCGGAGTGAATCCAAACAGGATCAAATAAAAGTTGCGGTCCTCTGGTTAACACAAGTGCAGTGAGAAAGTTTAAATTCCTAAACAAAACAGTTAAAAAAAAGGTGGAAAAGAAAGTTGGTGATAAACAAGTGTGTGAAGAAGCGCACTTGTATGGATGCAGCCGCAAAGTGGTTCAGCGGTAGCGAAAAATAACTTATCGAGGAAGAGCCGTTGGGAGTTGAGGACAATCGCGGGTTATAGCCCAGAGGGCCGCAATTACGATCTGAAATACAGAAGTTCGGTAAACAACAAGGAACTTACCTGCAGCAATTCATCTCTTTGATGCAGATGTCCCCAATAAAGAAGGGCGCAACACCACCAGCGGCCTAGAAACAAATCCAGAAGAGAAGTAAGCCAGGAACACCGCTGAGGTGCTAACATATACTGCATTTATACGCACGTATTATTTGCAAATAACAATTTGAAAAATGGTAAATTTTGCCGTATAGACGCTGAGTTAATTTTTTATTTGCAAATAACTAAATCACGCAAATAAGTATTGATTAGTGGTACTATTTGCAAATAAGCGAAAGAAGCCGCCATTCTTAGGTTTATTTTTGGTCATATTATTGCCTTTTAATAATCAAGACGTTGCCATTTTTAACTTTATTTTCTTTGGCGGTGGTCATATTATTGCCATTTTATAATCAGGCAATATTAAAAAAGAATTTTTCACCATCGAATAAACAGTGAGTTAGGTATTTGCAAGTTATTTTTATTTGCAAATAGCTTACGTATAAACGTAGTAATAGGTGCCACTCGCGCACTGTACACAACGCTTACACTACACCGCGGAATTGTGAACGCGAGCGACAGGTGTGACTTCGCCGCAACGGACTGGGAACAGCACACACAAGGAGAGCAGGACAGTGTGCACTCTTCGAGCAA
>NW_023478998.1:0-2473 GCF_013731165.1 Rhagoletis pomonella | reverse complement strand
TAATAAATGTTCAAAAGAAAGCTTTTTATAAGCGTAAAAGTGTAAACTTATAATAAAGGTTCAAAAAAAGTTCTTTATAAGCGTATGAATATAAACTTACTAAAAATTTTCAAAAAAAAAGCTTTTTATAAACATTTTTATAACCCTTTATTTAAAGATATTTCGTTTAAAACTAATACATAGATCGCTTAACATCTAGAAACTAAAAGAAATGCGAATTTTCGGTGGACTCATCTACACTTGCGAAAATATAAATAGGAAATAGACATTTTAGCATAAAAAAGTTAATTATTACATCTTGTTGCGTGCTTTCAATTACATGCGGTTATTGGCAAATTGGAAAAACGACATCGATGCAGCTATATATTCCGCTTTAGCGCCGCCATTCTCATTGATAAACTTTTTTTTTTTTTAATTTAATATATTTTTAATTGAATGTTAAACTAAGAAAGGATAAGAAGAACTCATCATTTGAAGACTCGAATGCTCCACCGATTAGCGCAGCGGGTCCTGGATTGGATTTTCTTGTTTTACCGCATTGGTTTTATTTAATTTTTTCTTTTAATAATATATTTTAAAAAACGTAAACACGTCACTTACGATGGAAAAAATGTTATATTTACTACTTCATGTCGTTCGCATTTGCATTTCATTTATAAGTTTAAGTTATTTATAAACATTCGCTCTCAAAACTTATTAAAGGTTTATTTGAAAAAACTTTTAATAAGCTTAATATTAAAAATGCTTATTTAACGCTTATTATAGCAAACTTACTTTAAGTTATTTTTAAAAACATTTAGTGAAATGCTTGTTGGGTACCTACCTACCTATACATATGTACTTCTCTTTTCCTATCTCTGCTGCTGATCTGTATGCGTTTATTATACCCTATTCAATTTCGAAGCTACAAGTTATTGATGAAAACTGTCATGGAAAATTTCACAATGAAGGAAATGTTGTACAACTAAGTGATACATACCAATTGATTTCTTTTTTCACCGAGATTCAAATTCGAAAATTAATTTTTGTTTCCAATTTTTAAGCAAAATTCAAAAAATAATTATTATTTTTGATTTTTATATTATAAATCCAAAGTAACAATTATTTTTGATTTTTATATTATATTTCTTAAATAACAGTTATTGAAGACGTTTATTTATAAAAGTCATCAATAAAAATCAGTCAGTGACTTTTACTTTTAAAAGTCATCAATATAAATCAGTCACCGACTTTTATTTTTTAAATCATTCGTATAAATGTCATTAAAATTTTTCGCAGTTAAGATGGTGTTGGGAAACAAAAGTTTACTACGACTTATACCAATGACTTTTATGAGTATAAAGGTCAGTGACTGATTTTTAATTATGACTTTTATAAATATAAGTCTTCGATAACTGTCATTTAAGACATATAATTTAAAAATCAAAAATAACTGTTATTGTAGATTATTTAGATAAAAATAAAAATAATCGTGGATTTATAAAATAAAAGTCAGATATAACAGCTATTTAAAGAGTAATTAAAAAAAGTCAAAAATTAATTGTTAAAGAGCGATTTTTTTAATAAAATTTGTATCTGTTACGGTCCCTGGAGTCAATAAAATATTTATACTGTAGTAATACAAATTGAAGTGCTATAGGCTCCCAATGCAAAGTTATTAAATTCTAATCGTACTTAATTTACAAACACTGAAAAAAAGAAACCATATCGGGCTTGCTCCAATCAAAACAAATATGTCAATAGAGTTATAGAGCTTTGTACCACGGTATTTTTGTTAGGAAGAATGAAAAAATCAACAAAGTTAAAACGGTAGAAGTTATAGCTGCTATTTCGGAGATCATCACGTCTCCTCATCAAATTTATTTTTCTCGACTTAAGCAAGAATCGAACTCGCATCATCGATGTGCAAAGTCAGCAGCGCTAACCACTGAGCTATGCACACTCCGTAAACTCTCGTTGACAAAACAAATTCGATTTGGCGCTAAGACCTAATCTGCTTGGAATGGAATGGAGTTGTGAATGGAATCTATCCGACTGTATCGGCTATGTTTGGCTTTAAAATTGGCTTCGGTCCAATTGATGCTCCAAAGAACTTCAATTCGTTACCTCGGTTACACCAGTGTCCCGGACTATTTTTGAATAGATGCGAGTAGTTTGCAATATTTTTGAGTCGTTTGGCTGTCAGTGAAAACTCCTTTTCAGTTCAAAACTTTCAAATCCGTTTGAAAAAGTTAAGTAAATTTTATCTTAGTGTATCTTGCCTACCTAATTCTATGTTGCGGTGAAAGTACCACCTGCAAATAATATACATATATATATGAATACCTACGTACGTATGTGTGCACTTATGAATATATATGTATATTTGGTACTCTTATATATGTAATTCTGGCATGTATGTCTGAATAAGCCAGCATATAAACCTACATATAACTATAGGCTTCTATGGAAAACTCGATAACAATGCAAGCGC
>NW_023478997.1:0-2473 GCF_013731165.1 Rhagoletis pomonella | reverse complement strand
GCTTTGCGTCCAGAGGTGGACAAATTCAAATCACGGAGAGCATTTTGGGTTTGATACGGTTCACAGTGAAGACGATGACAATTCAGCAATCGGCTCATCCTATGAAGATGCACCTGACAATATAGTTCAAGGCTCCGCCATCGGTGTTGAGTCGGTTGGTAGATCAGTGTTCACTTTTAGAGATATCGGGGAAAGTTTGTCGCGGTTTAATGGAGATGATTCCATAGATGTTAGGCAGTGGGTAAATGAATTTGAGGAAAATGCTGCAGCAGTTGGGTGGAACAATATTCAAAAATTCATTTACAGTAAGCAGCTGCTAAAAGGTGCAGCAAAGTTATTTGTTAGGAGTCAACGAGGCATTGTCAGCTGGGAGTTGCTGAAAGAGGCGCTCATTGCTGAATTTGGGTTACAATTATCGACGTCAGATGTGCATAACAAGTTACGAAATCGCAAGAAAAAATCAAATGAAACTTTTCGTGAGTACCTGTATGCACTCATGGAAATTGGAAAAGCTATTAAAATTGACGAACTTAGTATAATTTCATATTTCATAGAGGGTATACCTGACTCGAGGGGGAACAAAACGGTGTTGTATCAGGCCAAGTCGATTAGCGAGCTCAAGGAGCAAATAAAAATTTATGAAAAAGTTTATGGCAGGTCAAGTACGCAGAGTTTAAAGAGTGTCAGTCAGCAGAATGTAGGGAATGCAACAGCTAACCAAACTTCGAAACCATGTTTTAGATGTGGAAGCACAACTCATTTGATACGTGATTGCAACAGCAAACAAGTTAAGTGTTTTAAGTGTCAGGGGGTAGGACACAAATCTTTCGAGTGCACGCATAAGGATGTTGGTACAGTCAAAAAAGAAAGTGACAAAGCTAACGTAATAGGCGAACAGAAGAAATTGTTTAATTTAGCATTTAAAGCATTAGTTGTTGGAGGGTTACAAGTTAATGCACTGGTCGACACTGGATGCAGCTTGTGCTTGATTAGACGCGACATTTTTAACAAAATTAATTTTTGCGGTGAAGTGAACAATGAACAACGTACATTGTATGGCATATGTAAGAAAGAATTTTCAACATACGGTAGTTTTGACACGGATATTGAGGCTGATGGTTTAAAGTTTTCGCAAACATTCCACATTACTAGTAATGATGCAATCGAGTTTCCAGTGTTTATTGGTACGTCAATTTTGGAGCAGGTCAATATTAATGTGAAACAGGAAGGTGTAGAGTTTGTGAAGAGAGAAAATAGTAGGACAGTCTCTAATAAAACTAAACATGAAGATAGGATAGAGTTGCTTGAACAGTTTAACAGTTTATGTTTGAATATAGAAGAGCTTAGCATCAACAGTGTCGTTCGAGAAATTATAAATAATTATAAGCCACAGAAGACTGAAGAGTGTCCAATGGAAATGAAAATTATTTTGCAAGATGAAGTGCCAGCTTGCCAACGTCCGCGAAGATTGTCTAAAGAGGATAAAGAGTTTGTAGATAAACAAGTAGAGGAATGGTTGGAAGCCGGTATTATTCAAACCAGTTTTTCTAACTATGCATCGCCTATAGTAATTGCTAGTAAAAAAGATGGGTCTAAGCGGTTGTGCTGCGACTATCGGTTGCTAAACAAGAAAATTATACGAGATAATTTCCCTATGGCTCGTATTGATGACGTCCTAGATAAACTGCATGGGGCGAAGATTTTCACTACGTTAGATTTAGCTGACGGATTCTTTCACGTGCCTGTAGAAGTTGAATCTAGGAAGTACACCTCATTTGTAACGCCAGATGGACAGTATGAGTTTAAATACGTTCCTTTTGGTATATGCAACTCGCCAGCCGTGTTTTGTCGCTTTGTTAATTTCGTATTTAGGGATCTCATTAAAGACGGAACAATCGCCATATACATGGACGACATAATTATACCGGCAGTAAATGAGGAGGAAAATATAAGCAAACTAAAACGAGTTTTGGAGATAGGATCGAGATACGGACTACGGATTAAGTGGAAAAAATGTCAATTTTTAGAACGAAAGATTAGTTTTCTGGGCTACGAAATAGAAAATGGGACAATTAGGCCATCGACAGAAAAGATTGACGCAATTCAGAGTTATCCCTTACCACGCGATAAGAAAGGACTAGAGCGATTTTTGGGCTTAACGTCATACTTTAGGCGCTTTATAAACAACTATGCGTTAATAGCAAAGCCATTGTCCGATCTATTGAAAAAAGATAGTGAGTTCAAAATAGGTAAAGAACAGTTAACAGTTTTCCAACAGCTGAAAACAGCGCTCATAACTTCACCGGTTTTACGATTGTATAATGTCAATGCCGAGACAGAAATTCACACAGATGCATCCAAGTTTGGATACGGGGCTATCTTTATGCAAAAGTGGGGTGAGGATCAAAAATTCCATCCGGTTCAATTTTTTAAGTAGAAAAACAAGCAAAGCAGAAGAAAAATACAATTCTTA
>NW_023478996.1:0-2474 GCF_013731165.1 Rhagoletis pomonella | reverse complement strand
TACTTCCTTAGTAACATTCGCCACTTCCGGTGTCACACGCGCTTTCAGGGCACCTGTGTCCTCACTTGGCGCATTTTGCAAATCTGTGTTGATATCTGAATCATGCGTTGGTTAGATGGTTTTCCGGGTAAATATATATAAAGAAATATTACCTTCTTTGAGAAGCGCCGATAACACAGTTTGGTCTAGTACCTAGATACCACTCCCTTGAGGATCCTCCATGAGCACACTTTGGCTAGCGTCAATCTCTTTGTCCATAGCAGGTTTCGTTGAGGATGTTGGTGAATAGTTTAACGGCTTTACGACTCCCCTAGCAAAGTTAGTACGGTGGAAATTACGTGAAATCCTAAATTGTGTCTAAATTATAAACCAGGAGCAATAGCTCAAACGTGAAAACAAAACGTGCTCTTTTTAATAGAGATTGCATCACCGTATCAACAAATGATCGATAGCAATAATGGAAAGTCGATAAGATTTATTAACCCTACCACGTTCACCAAAGTCTGTCTAATTATTTGGGAAAGATTTTAAATTCAGCGTCCTTATTATTAAATACTGATAGAGTGGGAAATGTTGCGGTAAATCTGGGTCGTTCCGGTTACGTATACACGACTGTTGTGGGAACGATGGCAACCGTTTACATTTCATTGTTGCCCTGATCTTGAACAAACCTATTGAAAACACATTAATTAAAATAATAGGGAAAGCGTTTAGCCTTTATTTTCGAATGCAAGTTTAATTACAAGAGGTGGTTATAATAAATGCAAATATAATGAAATAATAAAATTATAATAAAAATTAATTAATTTTCACAGAAAACTCTCTATAACCAAGGATTTTCGTCTGCGATTGTAGATGCATGCATTTCGCTGTTGCCGCTCTCTAAAATTTCGCGCAACTCTTCATCATCTATTTCCATGGGCAGAGCTGCAGCAGAAACATTTGTTGTATTTTCATCTGAAATATTTAGAGTTAAGTTTTGAGATCCTAGCTGTAACGGCGGCAATGACACTGGTTGTTGAAGCACCTCGGGCAAGGGCACGCGTTGGGTAGTTGGTGGTGGCGGCGGTGGCAGACCCACTAAATGGGGAATAAAAAAAATATAAATACATATATGTAAATAAAACAGTTGCAGCAACGAATAAAAAAAAAATTACTCACCATTTGACATGCCCATTGCTTTACGCAGACTATAAGGATCAACCACAGCTGACGGCGGCAATTTCTTTGCAACATCACCGAGCTGTTGGCTAATTTGATGCGCCAGATGCAGTTCTTCGGCGCTAGCTTGTGGTACGAAAGCCAAGTGCTGCGGCAATGGCTGTGAAAGTCGCTCGTGTTGCGTAGCGCGCAACTTCTCTATTAAATTTAAATTGTTGCTTAAATGCTCCTGCAGGCGGCGAGTCAATTCGAAATTTTTCATTTCCGCTTCGATATTATCCAGAAATTCTATATCTATGCCAAGATCTTTGAGTGTACGTAAACGATTGAAATCAATACGAGTATTTTTGTACTTTTCATATTCTTCCTCGATTTGCTCGCGAGTTTTCGATGATGTGGGAGTTACTGTTTGAAGACAACCAAAGCCGCCGGATGCACTAAAGCACTTGAATACTTCATTTTGCTCATGATTTTGTACTTGCATATCATAAAGATCGGACATTGCTTTGCTGTGTTCACCATTAGTCAGCATGTCTAATAGCCCATTGGCCAGCATGGATGCATAATTGGAATCCTTGGTAAATTCTAAAATGCTTTCAGCATACTCTGTGCTTGTAGCATCCCCTTTGAGAATGAAGTGTTTTTTAGTAAAGTGAACTACTTTTTTATAAATAATTTTTTTCGCTTACCATATGTTCTCATAACCAACTGCGTTTCTTCTCGGCTTAAATTAGAGAAACGTGAATCAAAGCTTGGCGCGAAAGATGCAAAAGCACCATAATTAAGTGGCTTCACCATTTTCGCTTCGTTTCGTTTGTCCTTACGCGAGTAATATAGTTGTCCTGATCCTGATTCCAATTTACCTACCAACTCGCCAAGACTAACCACTTTTTCTGGCCCTTCATTCTCTTCTTTAAGTAGCACGTTCAAAGAGGTCGTCCCATCTTTGTTCTGCCGCAAGAAACCCATCTTATGTGCCTTTTCTTTTGCCGACAACCGCTTCTTAGCTGCCCGTGCTGCGCCTTGCACTTGCGCTAATATCTCTTCTGAGGTGAGATCATCCACATATGGTTCAAAGCGGGTCTTCGGTTCATTCTCTAAACGAATGGCACGTCTCTTCTCTTCCTCTTCCAACTGCGCTGGAGTTTGTTCCTCTGCACCGGTGGAAGCACCTTCATCTACTGAGTCAATTGTGCCATGATGGTCATAATTACCAAAATCTCCATGTAAATCAAAACCAAGTTCTTTCGCAGTCAAATCACGCATGTAGCCGGATAACGGTTTCAGGCTACGCAAAAGATTTTCAGGCAAGA
>NW_023478995.1:0-2474 GCF_013731165.1 Rhagoletis pomonella | reverse complement strand
TTTCTTTTGTCATCCTGATCATTTATGTATACATTTGTCTATATCTATCTCGATTCGTTTTGGCTGTTACAAACAACCGTTATGTGAACAAAATTAATATACCCTTGTGCACAAGTGCGCTCGGGTATAAAAATGGAGATAAAGAAAAACAGACAGAATAACATAAATGTAATTAGAACGAACAGGGGTAGAGGTAGGGTTCTAGATAGAAAAAAAGACAAAACATATAACCTTAAGCAAAAGCAGATGTATGTATCAGGGTTGTTGCGAATATTCGCATTCGCATTCGCAACTGCGGAACTTACGCATTAATTTTAACATTCGCATTTGCTTTCGCATTCGCTATAATCAATGCGGAGCTTTTGCGAATGCGAATGTTGTGCAAGTGCACCGATAAAACGTATATATGGCAAACAAAATGGCAAATTGTAGCCAATATTTTTGCCTGTGGTCGCGGGAGTATTTGTGTAACAAAACTGGTCAAATGTCACATTTATCAACTTTGACAAAAATGTCGTTAAACGTATTATTTCTTAAGCTATATAGCCGCGTTATCAATGGGCAGTCATACAAGTTCCAACTTCTACTTGACCTTGACCTAAGGGAACATAGTCTTTTTAACATTTTTTTCTGTCCTTTAAACACCTGCATTGGTTTCTTTTTTTATTATGATTTTTTTGGACCAATCTTAAAAAAACTACTAGATACAAAGGAAGAATGTGTGCACTTTTCATAGGGATATACATTGAATATTTAGATAAAAACTTCTGTGGTAAAACTGTCCCTTCTTTGCCACTTAAAGTCAAAGAGTAAGCTCCTTCAATAGGGATTTCCAGCAGAAATGATCAAAGTCTGGCTATAAAGAGAATCGACCCAATAAACACCAAAAAAATATTTCTCCAACCTTGGAGAAATTCATAGTTCTCAAGTTTATAACCAACATCATTCTCCAACTCATCTCTAACCGACGCGCAGATATGTGAAAAGTGATAAAGAAACGAATATTTAGTTATGAAGGAAAAAACGAAAGCTATATAAAGAGGAAAATTACCAACAAAAAGTAAATAATCTTCAAAGTATCCTTAAATTATCTTGAAATAAAATAAAAGGCGAAGTGAATCAAGTGGAAAAATTACTATCGGACTGTATACTGTGAAGTGAATTATTGTAATACGATATTGATTAACTACATAATATAAAAGGAGTAATAAAATGAAAAATTAATATTTAAATTCATCTATGTATGTCGTTTCAATCAAAAAGGTATAAGGTATTTTACTATTTCGATTTCAGTATTTCAGTGATATGTTTGAGACCAATTGGAGAATTACATTGGAGTTCAAGTTGAGAACTAGCATTTTCTCAACTTGAGAAACAGTCCTTTTTTCATAGAAAGAAAAATGCCCTTTTTGTTGCGAACGCTATGATCCTCCACTTGAGGTACTGTTGAGAAACAACGTTGGAGACTTGAGAAATACCTTAGTTCTCAACTTAACCTCAAGTTGAGCTCAAACCTAAATGTTTGTTGGGGATTCTCAAATAATTAAAAAACTATAGGTCTGACCTTTAATAAGATAACAATTACGTAACTATCTGAGATTCGAATGCTTATTAAAAACAGGGTGCTTTAAAAAAAACACTATTCTGATCCGATTCAGCTAGCAGCCACGACTTTAAAAACAGGATTTTGTTAAAAATTTCCATCCCTGGAAAATAATAATTTATTTTCCATATCCCCCTATTAATATTAGAAAGTATTAAAAATGAATTACAAAAACTAAAATCGAAAAACGCTGATGAAGTCACAAATTCCCCAAATTCTGAAACGGACAATGAGAATGAATTCTTTTTAAAAATCTTTAGAACAACCTGATATATGTATGTATCTGGTTTGGCTTGTAAGCGCTGTTTGAACAGCGATCTCGTCACAATGCTAGATTCTAATTGTTTCTTAAAAATTCTTGACATCCGCATTCACATCCGCATCCGCGGATGTTAGCTGTTAGATATTCGCATCCGCATTCACATCCGCGGATGTCTAAAATTCCACATTCGCAACATCCCTAGTATGTATGTATGTATGTATATTGGTTATGAGACAAAATAGATATGTATATAACGTAAGTTTCACTTCTCCAGTGTGGCCCAGGCGCACTTATTTTTTTTTGTATGAAAAAAACAGCAACATCCCCACAAAAAAAATCTAAAAAAGCAACGGTAATTTTTAATGGGCTACAATACCGCATACCCGAAAATTTTCGAAATACATACATATTCTAATTAAAAATTTTGAAATTTTGATGACAATATCTTGAAGTTTAATTCGTGTTTTGCAATTTGTGCAAACTTTTAAACTTTTATTATTTTATTTTAAATGAAAATCAAATATGCCTTTGTGGGCGTAGCTGCTGCCTGAAATTCGAAAAAAGGCAACTGCGGCCGCACTACTCAGTCATTGGCATTGATGTGGATAT
>NW_023478994.1:0-2474 GCF_013731165.1 Rhagoletis pomonella | reverse complement strand
AAAAAATAGTTACAAACTCAATGTCGTTGTAGACCGAGCAGACACAACTTTCAGATTTGATACATTTTTGAAATCTGGTAAAATTAGATAATTAGTACTTACATAACATACATTTGCATATCAATCAGGGAAATCTAATAACACTGCAATCAGGGGCGGATCCACCGGGGGGGTTTTTGGGGTTAAACTACGTCTCAGTCAGTGGCGGACCCACGGGGGGGTGTTTTAATATATAGACGCCATATTATACATACATATGCGCCATATTAAAACACACCCCGTGCGTCCGCAACTGACTGACACGTAGTTTAACACCCAAAACCCCCCGCTGGACCCGCCACTGACTGCAATATATTGTCTATTCCTTATGGTGGCCGAAATATTGCCTGTATATGTATATGGAGGCAGCCTTAAAACTTACTAAGAAAGGGTGGTCTGCTTAGGGGCTGTCATTGAACCCGCTAGGGTACATCATCGTCCCCTTCACCAAAAGAAATGCACTCTTTTAAAACTACATCTAGGTTTGTGTATAACTGAAAAGCGCTATTGAACCAACTAAGCACGCATCAGATGGTCTCCTTTTTGGTGTGTATGGGGATACAAATGAGCCCATTGATGGATACGAAAGAGGCGATGCTTTCGACAACCTGGGCCAAAATGGAGCTAATATTGGTTCGCAGCCTTTTTGTTGTCCGTCAAAAGGATACCTGCAGAGCTTCTAAGGGCTAAAGGCAATCTAAGATATTTACAACATCCTCTTAAGTAATTTTGGACTAAATACTTGTGAATTTTAGTCAAGAGGGTCTCTGGACAGTTACAGAAACGAGCTACAGGTAGCAGGGACTGGTTTCAGAGAATTTTAAAACAGAAGTTGTAAATTGTAAATAGTTGTTGCTCAAAAAAACGAATTGGTAAATATCAGGGAGGGGCACTACCACAAACAAGTGTGAGGTAAAAGTGAGCAAGAGGTAGTGTGCCTAATTCCGCATTGGGAAAAAGTAATGTGTGGTAGTCGAAAAAATAATCAGTAAAACCGCCGCTTTCACGTTCGAAAATGCATCTTTTCCCCAGGGCGATGTCCTAAAAAAAAGTGGGACATTTAATTTTGCATCACCTAGTATTCGGAGAATTTTTGCAATTTAATATGAATTTTTTTGGGAGGATACATTAGAGGATACATGTTAATCAGTAATAGAATCTTAAGCCCAAAAGAAGTGCATTACATTATTTATCCCGCATGTAACGTATTACTCGTTACGCTCTCGCTTGTATACGTATAACCGATTTTTACGCTCTTTAAATGCCTGCACACTCTCTGCCAGGGCTGCCAACTATCCATAGGTATGAGGTGCCATATTGAGTATAAAAAAGTGCCAAAATGTGCCAAATAGAAAATAAAAGTGCCAAAAAAGGAGCCATCCTTTTTAATCCTTCCCATTTAGCAATCAAATAAGAACTACATTTCTAAAACAAAAATGCAATGCCAAAATAAGATAAACCAGTTGAATAATCTTTAGAAATTAGAAAACTTTAGTTGAGAAAAAGAAGTACACGCAAAGGATTTCACAAAAATGCATGGAAATATTACTATTTTTGAAAAGTGCCATTTTGGCACTTTGTATCAAATTGAAAAAATAAGTGTCATTTGATGTAAAATAGGGCCAGAAATGGCACGGTTTGAGCCAAGTTGGCACCCCTGCTCTCTGCCCGTGCCTAGTAAATAGCAATGGAAAAGAACGATATAAGTACAGTGGGGCAGTTACTATAGTACAGCTCTAAAAACACTATAAATAGATGATATCATACAAATTAAATATGGTTTTATTTGACTTGAAAAAAGTTTCTTTTGATTTGACAATGGTTTTATTAGACTTGACAAAGGTTTCATTTGAATTGTAAAGGTTTCATTTGATTTAAAAATGGTTTCAGTTGATTTGAAAACGGTTTCCTTTGGGTTGAAAAAGGTTTCATTTGACCGGAAAATGGTATATATCTCCTGAAAATCCACAATTTTTTTTTTTTTTTGGTGAGGCACTCTAATGTACATATATTTAAACACATGATCATGCAAATCATAAACACCCAATTCATTGTTATCATTCAACCCATCTGGCTATTTAAGATCCATTACTCACAAAAACAACAAATTTTTATTTGTTTAATATTTCCCTTTTATCTTCTATTGTGGTCACACATTGTAATCTTTTTAATTTATTTACTTTTCAATCCTTCTCTTCCTTCTTTTGTGCATACTAGCCACTCTACAATTAGAGTTGTTCGTCATCTTATTCTTTCGGCTTCTTTTTGGCATTTCCGTTTTTTGTTTAAGCAAAGCAGTAGTGGGGTTACAAGAAAAGTGAACATTATGATAAGATGAAGATTAGACCGAAATCTCAGTTGGTATTCGATCATAAGATAACTAATGCTACATATGTATATGTATGTACTGTTGAGCTAAGGCTAACTGATGGGCC
>NW_023478993.1:0-2474 GCF_013731165.1 Rhagoletis pomonella | reverse complement strand
CCAGCAGCTAAAATTGTATTGTTTAAAGTCAAAGAGGAGTGGTTAATAAACTGAGATACAAACTTTATCGAATAGTGGCGGATAACGGGTTTGCGGGTCTAATGAAATTAATAAATTGCTAAAAATAAATCTAAATTAACATCGTTTTACTTTAACATGAAATACTCTGTCCTAGTTTACTAAAATCCCAAAAGTTTATATTCATTAAAAAGAACATACCTAAAAAAATAAGACCGAAATGGTCTTTTATCAATTGTTGCATAAATCACATAACGCCAACAAATGAAACATTGAGATTCAGTTTCAAATATACAATTTTAGATAATACTGCGCTCGGTAATCTTCCGAATCGATTACCGTCCCGCCCTACACTTTGGTTTATATTTTGTAATTGTTATTGTTTTGTCTTTAGCAGGCATTTCTAAAAACATTGTTGACGTTGTTTTGAAATTTGGCGACATAAAATAATGTAATTAATATTTTCTAGAATGTGGAAATAATACACTGTGAGACGGACGGACGGACACACCCAAAAAAAACTTCTCTCAATTGAAGAAAAATGGGAACGAAACAGCACTAAAGAAGTTTTATCTTCTTTTCATGTCCAACATTTCTTCAAAATGATAGATTACATACACGGTTCCATATTTTCGTGTACGTTTTCTTACGCATTCTGGAGAATTGTTTACTCATTTGGAAGAATTTTCGACCTTAAAGTAAGGAAAGTTTTTCTTTGATCCAGAGATGGATTTTTGCTTCAGTGCAGACAGTCACCGCTTAATCGATTTCTCTTTTCATCTGATCATTTATGTATACATTTGTCTGTATCTATCTCGATTCGTTTTGCCTGTTACAAACAACCGTTATCTGAACAAAGTTATAATACCCTTGTGCCCAAGTGCGCTCGGGTATAAAAATATATATATACATACCTAACCAATTATGCTTGTACGCTGAATTCGCCTACAAGCTTTTTTAAAAACGAAGTAAATAAGTAGAAATTGTTAGTAATTTTCATTAGGGATTGAGTAACTACTTTCACTAAATAGCTTTTAGTAACTTTGACGAGACCTTAACTTATTTTATTTTATTAATTTTAGTGCAGTTTTGACAAAATTTTCTTGCTAAAAATCTTTTAATACGCTACTTTACTTTATTCCTTTGATTGTACATGGTAAATAAAAGCTTGTTTTTAAAAAATAATTTTTTTTTACATTATTTTGTTTTGAACTTTTTAGTTTTATTTTATATAACCAGGACATAAGATTTTTATTAAGGGCTGACTCTCCATTTATGAGCGTAGTACATTTAATATAAGCGTCGAAATCTTTTCGATCACCTGTTTAGGCTGAGCAAAACACGTTGAGTTCAGGTAGCGAAAAAATTGTACGATGGAAGAAATTGCGGAAAGTTGGCAACAGTTGAACTGTGCGGAACTACTCAACTCTGCGTTTCTAGGACAAACAGTCTACGGTTAGACAATATGAACGCGCCCAATGTGTCACGAATTAGGAGCATGATTAGAAACAATTCGGTGTGTTATTAAATTTAAGCATTCAGATCAAGTACAAACCATATACCCGGTAGGTGCTCTACAGATATTCGTATAGAAATATCACAAGGTTAGCAGCTGATTCATTCAAACTAATTTCCGGTATATTACCTTACCAAAGAATTCACAATAGAATCTATCATACCAGTGCCTAAAGCTATACTACTTAGGCAAATTACGCTCTGCTATCGCTAGCAGTACTGAAAATGCTGTTAAGCGGCTGTTAAGCGAAGATCACACGATTTGTACGGATTTGTACATTTTGGCAGACACAGAGTGGTGTTGTTTAGAAATTTGAGTTCAGCTCAATAAAAGAATTTCCGAACAACACCACTCTGCCAAAATTTACAAATCTATACAAATCGTGTGATCCCTGCTTAAGATGAAGATAAACATAAGAAACTGTGAAAACGTTTAATATAAGTGCATAGCATACATTTTGGTTTATGTTTGTTCTGTATGTGGAGCCTTTGCAAATTATTTGGAAATTTATACACACCTATAAAAAAAAACCATACCTGTTTTCGAACGAAGTAGTATTTATATCTATTGCAAGAATATATAGCATTTTGTGGACACATATGTATGTAAGTTAACTACATATGTACATACATATCGTCGATGTTGATTAAAACAACAGATTTATAAAATAATATCTAGAGAAAATACCGCCTATCAAGGCAATGCCTTAAAAGAAAAACAGTTTTTTCGCTCTCCTGTAAAATTTGAGTGCCGTAAGATACATAGGCGGTTTTGCAATTGGTCGATGGGCGGTTTTGCAAAAACATCGACGATATGTATATCCGTACATATGAAAATATGTGCGCCCTTAAGATGAATGCACAGTAAATTGAAATTTTGTAACGTTGCTAGAGCACTTTTCAGATTTAGGACCTCGACCTTTTTCGAGAGGGCATGCACC
>NW_023478992.1:0-2475 GCF_013731165.1 Rhagoletis pomonella | reverse complement strand
ATTTACCTTGGTCTTCCTTTTCACCTTTATCTTTACACATCTTTGTTATACCCGAGCGCACTTGTGCACAAGGGTATATTAATTTTGTTCACATAACGGTTGTTTGTAACAGCCAAAACGAATCGAGATAGATATAGACAAATGTATACATAAATGATCAGGATGAAAAAAGAAATCGATTAAGCCATGTCTGTCTGTCCGTCCGTCTGTCCGTCTGTCCGTCTGTCCGTCTGTCCGTCTGTCCGTGTACACGATAACTCGAGCAAAAATTGAGATATCTCAACGAAATTTGGTATGTAGGTTTCCCTTAATCCAAGGTAGGTTGGTATTGAAAATGGGCGAAATCGGACTTTAACCACGCCCACTTCCCATATAACGGTAATTTCCAGAAATACGAAAACTGCGATATTTTAGTAACTACTGAAGATAATTCACTCAAAATTGATATTTGCAATAACTATTAGACGAAAAAAAAGAATATTATAAATTTTTGGAAAATGGGCGTAGCCACGCCTACTTCTTTCCAAACTTGGCACAATTGTTGGCCTTCGCACAGCATACCAAATGGCCGAAAATTTTTAAAATCGCTCAGTAACCACGCCTACTTCCCATATAACGGTAATTTTCAGAAATACGAAAACTGCGATATTTTAGTAACTACTGGAGATTATTCACTCAAAATTGATATTTACAATAATTTTTAGACAAAAAATAAGAATATTATAAATTTTTGGAAAATGGACGTAGCCACGCCCACTTATGGTTACATGTGTATATCTTGGTAACCACTGCACCAATTTCCAAACTTGGCACAGTTGTTGGCCTTGGCACAGCATAAAAAATCGCCGAAACTTTTTAAAATCGGACAATAACCACGCCCACATCCCATATAACGGTAGTTTAGAGAAATACAAAATCTTCGATAAATCAGTAAATATTGAAGCTAATTTATTCAAAATTGATGCTTGCAACAATTCTTTACCAAGAAATACGATTATGGTAAAACTTTGAAAAATGGGCGTGGCACCACCC
The DNA here is from genome assembly GCF_013731165.1 of Rhagoletis pomonella. Lineage (NCBI taxonomy): Eukaryota > Metazoa > Arthropoda > Insecta > Diptera > Tephritidae > Rhagoletis > Rhagoletis pomonella. The sequence continues at coordinate 1,443 of NW_023478992.1, read as the reverse complement.
ACTTATGGTCTCATATAAGTATATCGGTAACCATTCTACCAATTTGTACCAAACTCGGTGTGGTTATTGTGCTTGCCACATATAAGCAAAACGTTGAAAATTATTGAAAGCGGACTAAAATTACGGCCGCTTCTCATATAACGGTAAATTTCAGGAATGCTTGAAACTTCAATATTTCGAAATTGAAGGCCGCTAATTTACTCAAAATGCACCCCGTTTTACCATCTAGCGGAAGGTTTCGGAATGGTGAAAAAACATATATTTAATACTTGCGACGCGTATTTAATGTTCGGCTCCGCCCGAACTTAGACTTTCTTACTTGTTTTTGTTTTTGTTTTTTTTTTACCTTTATAATTTTCTTTATCTATGTACGTACTCACCTTTACTTTCATTCTTGTATTGTTATTTCTAAGTGTTATCCTCTAACCTTTTATTAGCAAGTTTTTGTTAAATTCATACCATATGCATACACACAAGAAGTACTTGTTTCAGGCCCAACCATTTCCGTTGCACCATTTCCGTTGCATCATGCCCGTTGCATAGACACAAGAAGTACTTGTTTCAGCCCCAACCATTTCTGTTGCTCCATTTCCGTTGCACCATTTCCGTTGCATCATTTCCGTTGCACCATTTCCGTGTGCAATTTCCGCTGAATTTGCCAATTTACTCCCACCCAACCAAAGAAGAAGTTTCACTTCAAAAAAAAATTATTGAAATCGGAATAACTTTGTTCATTTCTTTCGAGTTTGCTTTTAAAGCAAATGAAATTTTTATATGTATGTTTGTATGTACAAAAACGTATGTATGTTCGTATACACATTCAATATTTTTTTACAACGCTTTTATCAACTTGTAATGTTGTATGTCCAGACCACCATATACTAGAAATTTAGCAAAGCTATTTATGGCAAATTCTATATATCAACCTAGTCTAGATATGAACCTCGTTGTAGGCATCATATCAAGGAGATACAATTAGAAGGCCAGAAGAAGTTAAATATTGCGCCTAAATATATGCACTATTTATATACGTCACAGCGGAAATGGACGACACGACATTTCTTTAAATGAAATAAACTGCTGCTATATATATGTATGTAAACATGTATGTTTATACTAAATGTGAGCAAACAACATTGTGCTTGCAGTCTTCTGTTCTCCTTCACTGCAAGTTGAATTCTTTTAATATCTATTGCAAAATTTCGTACAGACAAGACTAAAAAGTAGAAAATAAATAGAATAAAAAAAAGTAAGTGCGCCTGGGCCACACTGTGGAAGTGAAACTTACGTTACTTATCTATCTATACATACAGACATCTGCTTTTGCTTAAGGTTATATTTTTTCGCTTTTTTCTATCAATCCTACCTAATTACCCATACCAATGTTCGTTTCAATAACATTCATGTTATTCTGTTTTTCCATTATCTTCATTTTTATCTTCA
>NW_023478991.1:0-2475 GCF_013731165.1 Rhagoletis pomonella | reverse complement strand
ATATATATATATATATATATATATATATATATATATATATTTTTTCAAATTTTAATTTAAATACAATTTCGCATTGGAATCTTGTTCTCTATACAAAACTAAGGATAATGCATTTTCTAAGATAAGTGTGCCTCCTTTTTCGACCAAAAGTACGACGATGTCCTCAGCAATGACAGCAGGAAGAAAATGTAATTCTATGACTCCTTGCCCTTTAAGGCCGCTCAGTCGTCTATTGGAATGCTGCGATAGTGGGCAGAAAGATATTTCGGTAGCGTTGCGCTCTCCATCTCCATATGTAAGCAGACATAAGCTTGGACCTCTCGGGGACGGTCTTAGGGAGTTTGCCCTTACACTTCTCAAGCCTATATCCGTGCAATACCTCCACGAATCTGTTAAGTTGGTCGTCCGGGTCTGCCAAGACGTCAGCGATAGCCAGTTGAAAGAACCGTGAATCAGTCTGATCCCACCTCGCCAACACCGGTTTTCGCAAGTGTTGTCTGTAGATCATTTTTTACACCACGCTGTAGCACCACTCCGTCGATTGAACTTGAGTTCTTCCGGTCTCTTCCTGGATATTTTCTCTTTTGAGTGCCCTGGTACAGCCGTTAACCATCCATTCTGAAAAGAATTTTTGTCTCCGGCTTAATAGTGGTACTCGATCCTATAGATCTCCTTCCAGTTTATCCCACTGAGATAAATGGAGCTCGTGGCCCACAATACTGACTCCATCACTAGGTGTCAAATTACACTGACTGGAAAGAGGGAGCCTCTACTCCATTGTGCGGCTCGGACTACCAAGTTTAGACTTGTTCGGGTTGTCCTTGTTTGTAGTGTGCCATAATAGTGAGCGTCTCTGGTAGATATTTTGATTTTGCGAGGTATTGTTTTATGTTAGTTATCGTATGTGTTCTATGTTACTGCCTCCGAGGAAACCAAAGAGAAACAACGCCGGCCTTTATCAAAGCCGAGACGGCCGACACAGCGACCAAACGAATTAGAGAAGTCGAAGAACTAAATCCACTGAAACTCTACGCAGTCAGTGAGGGACAGTAGAAATACAGTATGTTACCCCCTACATCAAACGTCGCCCACTGTATACGGTCTGCTGAATACCCTAGATATAGGAAAACCTCCAAACCTACCACGACTAGTGATTAGTGTAGTGGGCTCTGCTATTGATCAGCAGCTAGAATTACTTCAATTCTCCCACGATGTTAGCTGGATACCGTGCGATTTTCTTACACTGCTAACAAATGAGCGAAGTGTTAAAAAATATCGCTTGAGTGAAGTAGTAAAAATCGTACACCAAAATTCCGCTCTTTTACATGGGAATCGTAGTAGATGTCATGCCTGGGTAAAATTATCCAAAAATCATAAATTTTCAAATGTTGACCTTGCTCTTCATCAAGTAGAGGGGTTTGTGGTGCTTAGTGGTGGATAGACAAGGCGGTGTATGATGAATTTAATCCGAACGAAAACTATATGTACGCTGCACCGTATCCCCTACTTCGCCATGTTTTCTTACCAGCCAGCTTAATATGTGTGGTATAAGGCTGTGCGTCTATCGACCGCTTTGGAATGATCCCATCGGGGCTGCCACTGTTACATCGTGCGATGCCTCGCTAGTGATTTCCAGGACTTTCTGTGAGACTAGCCGCGGTTTGCAGTGTATGTTTCTTGGAGCAAGATTTCGATAGGATGTAGTTCTGAAATGATAAGAGCTGTATCTTCCGACACCATGCGAATTGCCAAGCAGACTCTTAGGGCGCAAAGAAAATGCACTGCTCGCATTCTCTTTATATACGACGGCGTGTCACATGCAGTTGCCCACACCTCCGGCCGGAAGGAATAGCGGATTTGCGGACACCAGCTAGCAACTCCTTACGTTATGCCTTGGCCCTCTTGCGTTGAGCATAAGTATTGAGAGTGCTCTTTAGGTGGATACTACTTTTTCGCAAATGTAGTCCACCTGGAGTCGAATTTGACGCCTAGTTTGAGGGTTTCGACTGCACAGTGAACTCTTTAGCTCTTACTACTGCGTGCTCTTTGGTTTTCCATTTGTTTACTAAAAGAACCTCGGTTTTCTGCTCGGCCAGCGTGAGGCCCGTCGACGTAAGCCAATCAACGATGGTAGCAACGGTTACTTCCGCACATCGTTCTACCCCGGATAAATGTTTGGCAACAACTACTACGGCAACGTCATCAGCGAATCAGCGGAAACAGGAAAGCGTAGGATGCCATCATAAGTATATGGCGTTCCTAAGGAGTGGTCCCAGTACCGAGACCTGGGGGACACCGCTTGTTTATCTGTGTTCTAGCAGGCCAATTTTTGTGTCGCATAGCAGAATCCTATTTTGGAAGTAGTTGGTGATCGGCCCTAACACATTCGCTGCGACGTGAAAGTTCCGTAGGGCGCCTCGCCTACGGCCGTTTCCCCTTGCCTAAGATTTTTCTCACGAAATCATACTTCAGGAT
>NW_023478990.1:0-2475 GCF_013731165.1 Rhagoletis pomonella | reverse complement strand
ACGAATCCTGTACAATATATATATATATATATATATATATATATATACATATATATACACTTATTTTAATGCGACTTTGTACGATAGCGCCCCCACGCAACTGATGAGCTTTGCTTCTAAATGGTTTTTGTTACATATGTTCGGCACCGAATATCGAAAGTCCCGGATATCTTTAAAATCGGTACCGAGTAGGTATGAGTAGGTACTCATATGTGTTGACTCATCACATCTCTAATGTAAGAACGTAAGTTGAATTTACGCTCTGGGTTGACAGCGCAGCCAGGGTTAGGACTCCCCTACGATCGGTAAACTGAAAATCTACTACGCAACTCGATACCGGCGAACTCCTTAGATTTGCTCGGGACAAAGCAAAGCTTATTAAATATGCATTTCCTTTCAATAAAAAGCATGAGTTAATCAATTTTGAAGTGCCCTCCAACTTAGGAATATCAAAATAAATCATTAAGTTGTGATACTACCAAGCACATTCATAAGCACTAGCGGTTGAACCGATTCAGCGAAGTCCCGCACCATGCGAACAAATAATGAAACGGTTTATTCTTCGGGTGGGAGGCCAAGGTAAACACACTATAGTCATTCTCTCACCTAGTGTACGATATAAGCGAATTATTATTCAGCCACTATACACTGCAGGGCATGGAATTAGTCCTCAAAAAATAAAAAATAAAAATAACATAATAGAGTAAAATAAAAGTAGTAATAAGAAATGTAAATCATTAGCAATTAAATATGCGTATGTATATATGTATAACTTGCCACCCAGCTAAGGTTTTAAAATACACAATGAACCATAATTGTGCATACGGCGATAAAAAGGGGGTTTAACTTTACAGAATGCCTCGCTTCACGGCCACCCGCACTAAGACCGAAAAACGTGTCGATCAGTTTAAGATTCCTTGTCGGTTGTGCGGTAACAACCACGGAGTACGACTCTGCCCCATATACCGAGGGAAATCCGCAGAGGAAAGGTTGCGGGCGATCTTGATACATCGGTACTGTCCCAACTGTTTGTCGCCATTCCATCGGATCGAAATCTGTGGAAGCAATGACCGATGCCACCGCTGCGACGAAAAGCACCATACCTCCCTGCATATGGAAGACTACGGCGATCCAAGGGAAACGACGGAAAATCACCCCGATAACGACGACGGCTCTGACGGAGCGATTTCGCTCTACGGTTCCGACCAAACGACGTCATGGGCGAAGCAGGTAGAGGCAGAAGAGGTGGAAAGACGGGAAGAGATAATCCCTTCACCACCAGACGGCGGCTTGAAAACCCGCAAGATTCGACCGCCGCTACAGCACGAACTTGAAGCAGACAGTCCCATGCCAGCAGTGCTCACACACACACAGCCAACGGGCGGTCAACGAAATGACGCGGAAACTAGTCCTTTTCGCTCATATCGGCGCGGAACCAATTCTGGCCACCGAGATGACGCGGAAACTCGTCCTTTTCGCTCATTTTGGCGCACGCGTAATTGCAGCCAGCGTGATGGCGCGGAAACTCGTCCTTTTCGCTCGTCGCGTTGGCAAGCAATAAGGGCCGCACGACACCGACGTGGCGACCGTTCCTCCCTCACCATCCAACGCATTCCATCAGGTGGATTCCGGACAGGCAAGTTAAAAACAATCGCGGTTCCAGCACCAATAATGCGCTCATTCGTAGCCATCGCCCCAACCGCAATTGTACGAATCGAGTCAGGCGGCCGACTTCATCTGGTGCGGGCGTTGATTGACTCTTGCGCCCCCAGCAGTACCATCGACAGGGACCTAGCACGGGAGCTTCAGCTCGAAGTCAGCAACGCCCGCGCGAAAACATGTTCCCTCGTGCTGCGAGGAAAGTACGGGGTCGCGGAACGAGTAATTACTCAGGCCAGGCTAGTTACGCGATACAGCCGACTCAGCCCTGCGGCTAACATCGACCCAACGATAGCGACGCCGTTTCAATTTATGCGTTTGGCGGATCCACAGTTCTATCGGGCCACCCCCACTCGACTAACACTTGGCGCTGATGTATACGCCCAGGTCATGGTATGTGGCACTCCGCCAACAACGATCGGCGGTTTACTGGCGCAAGCTTCCATGTTCGGGCTGATTATATCAGGAGCTCACCAAATGTGACAAAATAGTTAAAATTTTATATTTAGTATTCATGAATACATACCGAATTTAAATAAAAGTGCAATGAAATGATCAACCACACCTTTTTTTCCTATTAGCTTTTTCTTCCATTTTTCCCCGTAGCTAGAGATTGCAAGGAGGACCGGAGAACGTGCGGACTAGATCCCCGGGCAAGGACCAATCTGAGCGGGAATTCACAAAGTTAAAGAACATAATTTACAATGTAAATAAATGTAAATGTAAGGTGTGGTGGCTGAACCATCTTTGGAACGTTGCTTATAGCAAGGGGGGCCGGTATGTTTAGGCCTCCACGCTAAATCAAGTACTTAAAGT
>NW_023478989.1:0-2476 GCF_013731165.1 Rhagoletis pomonella | reverse complement strand
GTGATTTGTCTGGAGAAGCTGGACAAAGTAGAATTATTAGACGGATAAATGCACAAATTTAAGTACAGTTAAAACGCATATTCAAACTTTGACAAATAATAATGGTAATTATGTGTAAAGAAATTTAATAAAAAAAAACATCCTACTAAAAATAAATAAAAACTAGAAAAAAACTTAAGAAGCTTAAGTTGCAAATTTTTTTGAAATTCCTTTTTAATCAGAGCTTCTGAAAACAAGGCAATAGTTCCACAGTTCCCGAATTAAATTTTCAATAATTCTGTTAATTAAAGCAAAAACAGTTCTGATACGATCTACTCACAAGAAATAAGGACTTCCATTGTGGACTAATTTATATCCATACTTATTTCTAAACGGTATTCTTCTGTTACCAAACGATAAATCCTTTAATAGTTTATCAAATTTAATGAATGAGATCTCATTATGAAGGGAAGAAGCTCACGGGCACGCAAAAGATAGTCACATTGTTCAAATTTAGTTATTTATTAAAATAAACGGGGTTTTAAAAAGATGAAAGCACTGTATCCGGTCAATAAAGCGCCATATTTTCCATAATACGCCATAAAATTACATAACTGAAACACCATTTTGAAGGACAGCTTCACCGCTGGGGTAAAAAATAAAAACTTTTTAAAAGTGTTGTCACCCGCCGAAGGTTTTAGTAACATAAAAATATATCGCATAAAATATTGCAACGCAGTCAGTGGAATTATTGGCATTTAATTGTACTCTTAACCAGAAGTAATAATTCTGAAAAGGGTTGCCAACTATTTAAAAATTTAAATATCTATATAGATGTATAAAACAAAGCTACTTACGTAATACCGAGCATAGATCTGTGTTCGTCTCTGCCCATGAAAAATTTGAAAAAGTTTTCTGAATAGAAAATACCGTAAAATTGATTTTCCATATATTTTGTACGCGAAATTGTTTTATTTCCAAAAAAACGTAGATAACGAGAAGGGGCAACTCGTTATAATTGTGGCGAAAGTGCGCAACAGGGGCGTGCCTTCTCCTTTCATCCAATCAAAAAACGCACTAGGGCAAAAGGGAAGACAAAGATTGGCGATTAGCAGTGCAAATCAAAGCTCTTAGCAACGCGGCGAATTTATTGAACCGCTTTGAGCCATGCATCGCGAATTCGTGCAGGACGACCTCAGCAGGAACCAGCTCATTGCCAAATGAAACCAAAGCGGCATCCCAAACAGCATCGTAAAGTAAGAATGAGTTCCGTGAATGTCCAATTATGTACTTCGATGTGCCGCCCCATTTAGTGTATCGAACTTTAGTGTGCTACGATTGGTCCAACTGATGTGATTTTCTAATTTTACATTCGGATTCCCACTTTCGCTATCGCTAAAACTCCATCGCAAAATGCATTTGAAAAATGAATTTTAGAAATTTTTCGCGACTTTCGCGATTATATCTTCAAAAATCTGAATTTTTGGTTCATTTTTTTTTTTGCGAATTGCAGCGATGAACACAATGAACCAGATAAAGTGAGTGAACTGTGTAAGATTAGCGACGATCAACTAGCGCAAAGTTTCACAACTAATTTAATCACAACTAAACGGTCTCCTTCTAAGGATTTCTAGCACGGTGAAATAATATGGTGCCGTCTAACTAACGGCGTTTTAAGAACGTCTCCCCATTACAAGAAAGGCAATAGACAAAAGATGGACACGAAATCTTAAAGTTTGCAGCTGGATCTATACAAACGAGTACATAGGAACCTCGGTCTACTCTTGAATATAAAGAAATTGAATGAAGACTTCGTAAGTGGCGTAAAAGGAGACACACCTAGCGAAGCTCTGATTGCATTTCTGAACTTTCTGCAAATATTGACACCGATAGAAACTTGGAGCTTATGCCATAGGCGCCGATGTGATTGATCGTCGCTGAGTAAAGAATCGTATCTAGTATCTTACGAAATGACTTATTTTTTGCCTTCCACTGAGAGGGATATCTTTGTGGCAAAGTTACTTGTAGACCAAACTTCCAAGCCATGCTTTCTCCGTGTACAGATGGTTTGAAACCTTATAGAAAAATTTTAGGTAGAGCTTTGTCGCCAGATCCGGCTCTGAGTTTATCGTTTCGGTTACCAGACATCTTCATTTTTATTGAAAGTTCAGGGACTTTCAAGGTCAACATAAAACCTGCTTGGGCTACCATGGCTCTCTGCAGGAGATAGTCAATAGTACAGATTTCGCTTCATTTAAGTCTCTTGGGTAGACAGACAGAAATGCAATTAAAATTGTATAAGAACTTATTTGAATTAGTTTGGTGGTTGCACTACCGCCGGCGAGTTAGATGCCCAGGCTTGTTTTGCATGTTCTCTGATCCAAATAAAGTGATATCAAAATTATTTTATGAACAACAATTATAAGTTTTCGTTAATATTTACATTTGAATTTTGTTAATTTCATTTACAATAAGCACTCGAAACTGCTCTTTGGAC
>NW_023478988.1:0-2476 GCF_013731165.1 Rhagoletis pomonella | reverse complement strand
AACACGCACAAAAATTTCCGAGCGGCTCTCTTAACTATAACAACTGCCCTGAGGTGCAGGGCAATACGTACAGCTGCTCCAAGTAAACGATCGATACGAAAGTAAACTGGTATCTGAAGATAATACATATGTATTTATTTCAAAGGTGTTCTAGTAAATTCCTCGTAAATAAAGGAACACAGATACCCTCTTATTGCTTCCCTTTTCAGTTTAATGTACCAGATCTTCTCGAAATTCACAAGTATTATACGCTCTGGCTCTTTACAGATTATACCGGCTTTTGTATTACAAAGGTCCTTGTATATAATACTATCGTTGGATTTATATAAAAAGATCTTCGTTAACAATAAATAAATCAATGCACATCTTATACCCTTGATTATACTAAGTCCGTAGATATAAATCCGAAAATGGGTATCCGGGTACCCCGGATGCACAGCAACATCAATTATTTTGGTTGGTCACACTAGGGTTAAATTAGTTTTTATTTAAAAAATTTCATGAAACCTACTGTAAAAGGTAAATTTTTAAACATTTAACAATGCACTAGTTTTCTTTTCTATGTAAATACTGCGAGGTCGCTCTTATCAATAGCAAATGCCACGCTTTACGCCTGAGTGCGGTTCGGTGCGATACGTAGCAACTAATACTGTCTGTCACTTATGCTGCACGATAGTTTTTTCCTTAATTCCATAAGGGCTCATATAATAGTGCATTTAGAAATGGTGGCGCATGGCAACGAAATTAATTTTTATTATTTTTATACCCGAGCGCACTTGTGCACAAAGGTATTATAACTTTGTTCACATAACGGTTGTTTGTAACAGGCAAAACGAATCGAGATAGATATAGACAAATGTATACATAAATGATCAGAATTAAAAGAGAAATCGATTAAGCGGTGACTGTCTGTCCGTCCGTCCGTCTGTCCATCTGTGCACACGATAACTCGAGTAAAAATTGAGATATCTTAACGAAACTTGGTACGTGAACTTCTTTTGGGCGTAGGACGGATGGTATTGAAAATGGGCGAAATCGGACAATAACCACGCCTACCTCCCATATAACGGTTGTTGAGCTACTAAGCCTTTTTAGCAGCTATTAAAATAAAACAAACGATGTATGCATAAGTTAAGCAACTGTATTTAACAAGATTTGGTCCGCGACTAACTAACAGAAAGTTCACCTTGAACTATTTAAGTATGTCCTAATTACATTGGATAACTGCAAATTCATCACCAACAATAGAAAACCAGTTTTCTTAAATGCATGAGAATTTACATATATATATATTTATGCACGTATGCACCCGCGCACACAATATTGCTTACATACATATGTACTATTTTTCGCTTGCTTGCATACGAATGTATCCAACTGAGCGCGGGCGGTACGTATGCACATACATATATGTATGTATGTATATACGTATGCTTTATACATAGTATAAAGGGGAAACAAAATTAGCACAGTTTAAATACATACAAGTAAATATGCAGCTCAATTGAGTATGAAAATTTCAGTGTGATCAGATAACGTTATTCATATTGATTTTGATAAACATATTTTATGTTGCTGGCTTATCCGCTGCTGCTCCGAACATCCTCCCCCCGTTAAAAGGTCAGGGCTTTCAACAGAATCCTTCACCGGGAGGACACACAGCTTGTTCACGGCTCGTCGCGTTATGCCGCTAGATGTTTTTAAAAGTGCCACACGTACGACACCGTCTGCTCCAGGGACAACTTCGATTACCCGTGCTAGAGGCCACTTCAGTGGTGGTGAGTTTTCTTCCTTTATGCATACGACATCATTGACTTGAATGTTGGCATGAGCTAAACGCCACTTTGCGCGTTGCTGTAGAAGAGTTAGATACTCTTGAGTCCACCGCTTCCAAAAAACCTGTTTAATGTATGTTGCACGCTGCCATCGATCAAGTCGGTCGTAGTTTAGTGTCGTTAGATCCGGTTCCGGAAGAGCTGTCAGAGAACCACCAATCAAAAAATGGCCTGGCGTTAGCACATCTAAATCCTCTGGGTTTTCTGAAAGGGGTACGAGAGGACGAGAGTTAATTACAGCACAGATTTGACATACCAAAGTACGCAATTCATCGAAGCCAAGCAGTGATGAGCCAACGGAACGATAGAAATGTTGTTTGGCTGTTTTTACGGCCGCTTCCCACAAACCGCCAAAGTGCGGAGAGCGAGGTGGGATGAAACGCCAATCAAAGCCATTACTGAGGCAAAAGTTGTGGACTTCGCTGCGGTGTTTCTCGCTGAGGGCTAAGTTCCGTAGTTCTTTAAGCTCGTTCTTGGCGCCTACAAAATTCGACGCATTGTCAGACCAGATGCAGCTGGGTATGCCACGCGTAGCGATGAATCGTTTTAGCGCGTCAATGAAAGCACCTGTTGAGAGGTCTCTTACCAACTCCATCCATACAGCCTTTGTGGCGAAGCAAATGAAAACGCTTACATAACAT
>NW_023478987.1:0-2477 GCF_013731165.1 Rhagoletis pomonella | reverse complement strand
AAATTGGTGCAGCGGTTACCAAGATATACACATGTAACCATAAGTGGGCGTGGCTACGCCCATTTTCCAAAAATTTATAAGATTCATGTTTTCAGTCTGAAACTCATTGTAAGTATCAATTTTGAGTGAATTATCTTCAGTAGTTACTAAAATATCGCAGTTTTCGTATTTATTAAAATTACCGTTATATGGGAGGTAGGCGTGGTTATTGTCCGATTTCGCCCATTTTCAATACCATCCGTCCTACGCCCAAAAGAAGTTCACGTACCAAGTTTCGTTAAGATATCTCAATTTTTACTCGAGTTATCGTGTGCACAGACGGACGGACGGACGGACGGACAGACAGTCACCGCTTAATCGATTTCTCTTTTCATTCTGATCATTTATGTATACATTTGTCTATATCTATCGCGATTCGTTTTGCCTGTTACAAACAACCGTTATGTGAACAAAGTTATAATACCCTTGTGCACAAGTGCGCTCGGGTATAAAAAGAACTTGCCCGAAGAAGATTTATAGGATGTTGAAGTTGTATTTCTATCAGCGATAAACAAGTGTATAAGTGAAGCGACTGTGTAGCGATCGTTTAGAACATTTCGAAGAGCAAAAACCTGGCTCAGAAGCACAACAGGAGAAGAAAGGCTTATTGGGCTATGCTTCATGAGCGTCCATAGAAAACTCGTTATCGAAAACCGCGAAATGATTCAGGAGGAAATAATCGAAAAGTTTGCCGAAAATCTCAATTAGCGTAAAAATTACTAAATAAAAACAAGTAAGAAAGTCTAAGTTCGGGCGGAGCCGAACATTAAATACCCGGCGCAAGTATTAAATATATGTTTTCCACCTTTCCGAAAGCTACCGCTACATGGTAAGCCGGGGTGTATACATTTTAAGTAAATTAGCAACCTTAAATTTCGAAATATTGAAATTTCAAGCATATCTGAAATTTACCGTTATATGAAAAGCGGCCTCAATTTTAGTCCGATTTCAACAATTTTCAACGGTTTGCTTTTATATGGCAAGCACAATAACCATACCGAGGTTGGTACAAATTGCTAGAACGGTTAGCGAGATACATATATGTGATCACAAGTGGGCGGTGCTACGCCCATTTTCCAAAATTTTGTCATAAACGTATTTCTTGGTAAAGAATTGTTGCAATCATCAATTTTGAATAAATTAGCTTCAATATTTACTGATTTATCGAAGATTTTGTATTTCTCGAAATTACCGTTATATGGGATGTGGGCGTGGTTATTGTCCGATTTTAGAAATTTTCGGCCAGTTGGTATGCTGTACCAGGACCAACAACTGTGCCAAGTTTGGAAGAAATTGGTGTAGCGGTTACCAAGATATACACATGTAACCATAAGTGGGCGTGGCTACGCCCATTTGCCAAAATTGAGTAATATTCTTATTTTTCGTCTAAAACTCATTGCAAATATCAATTTTGAGTGAATTATCTTCAGTAGTTACTAAAATATCGCAGTTTTCGTTTTTCTGAAAATTACCGTTATATGGGAGGTAGGCGTAGTTATTGTCCGATTTTTAAAATTTTCAGCCATTTAGTATGCTGTACTAAGGCCAACAACTGTGCCAAGTTTGGAATAAATTGGTGCAGCGGTTACCAAGATATACACATGTAACCATAAGTGGGCGTGGCTACGCCCATTTTCCAAAAATTTATAAGATTCATGTTTTCAGTCTGAAACTCATTGTAAGTATCAATTTTGAGTGAATTATCTTCAGTAGTTACTAAAATATCGCAGTTTTCGTATTTATTAAAATTACCGTTATATGGGAGGTAGGCGTGGTTATTGTCCGATTTCGCCCATTTTCAATACCATCCGTCCTACGCCCAAAAGAAGTTCACGTACCAAGTTTCGTTAAGATATCTCAATTTTTACTCGAGTTATCGTGTGCACAGACGGACGGACGGACGGACGGACAGACAGTCACCGCTTAATCGATTTCTCTTTTCATTCTGATCATTTATGTATACATTTGTCTATATCTATCGCGATTCGTTTTGCCTGTTACAAACAACCGTTATGTGAACAAAGTTATAATACCCTTGTGCACAAGTGCGCTCGGGTATAAAAAGAACTTGCCCGAAGAAGATTTATAGGATGTTGAAGTTGTATTTCTATCAGCGATAAACAAGTGTATAAGTGAAGCGACTGTGTAGCGATCGTTTAGAACATTTCGAAGAGCAAAAACCTGGCTCAGAAGCACAACAGGAGAAGAAAGGCTTATTGGGCTATGCTTCATGAGCGTCCATAGAAAACTCGTTATCGAAAACCGCGAAATGATTCAGGAGGAAATAATCGAAAAGTTTGCCGAAAATCTCAATTAGCGTAAAAATTACTAAATAAAAACAAGTAAGAAAGTCTAAGTTCGGGCGGAGCCGAACATTAAATACCCGGCGCAAGTATTAAATATATGTTTTCCACCTTTCCGAAAGCTACCGCTACATG
>NW_023478986.1:0-2477 GCF_013731165.1 Rhagoletis pomonella | reverse complement strand
GCAATACTCAATGAAATGTAATTTGCTCATTGCATTGATCTCTGCATTTGGGGAAAGGTTACACACTAGCGAACATACAAGTACAAGTAGATATGCAAAATGCATTAAAAATAATAAGCAATAGGCTATTGCATTGCCAGATTCATCTGCATGTTGGATTAATATTTTACAGCTTAAATGATATACATACATATATGGATGTGCATTAGGGTGGTAAGTAAAGTCAGAATATTAATGATCTAACCCCCTAGGATTATTCTATATACAAAAGCATACCCCTGTTTTTTTTTTGTTTTTTGAAATCAAAAAATATTTAGAAATACAATGGAGGGGGGGGCACCAAAAATCGTTAGAATCAGAAAATGGTAAAATAAGCAATTGGGTATTATTATAGGAAGTCTCTTCAAGAGAACGAAGTTTTTCGATAGAAAAATATTTATTTTCAAGAATTTTGTACCATTTCTACGAAACATTGTTTTTTCTCCATATAAAATACATTGACAACTTTGTGCGCTTTGAGCGAATTCTCAATATTTTTTTATCTCGAAATAAAAGAAAAACAGGAGTATAATTTTTTTGATATAGAACTTGCATTTTTAGGCCACTCTATTGTACATACATATTTATGTACATATGAATTATGATGATTGATCCGGTTTTTCCAAACCGGATTCTACCGGTTTTTTGAATATATAGATATAGGTTTTTTTTTTTTTGAAATATACAAATTTTCGAATATCGAATAAACCGATTTTTTTTTATGGAACCAACCGGTTTTTTCGTTTTATTCAAATCTTGAGTTCTCAATAAAAGTTCTGAGTTTTTCGAAGTTTTCAAGGATTTTCCAGTTTAAGGGAAACCCCTAAATAGTTTTAAAATTATATGCTAGGCTATTTGGTTATGGACAGCATATCATATTTGATTTCAGTAAAAAAAACTTGCACTTATTTTGCAAAGAAAAGCTATATTTAAATGTTAAAACCTTTATTGTAATTTTTGGTCATCACTTGCATATTCATTTTATGAAAATTTGTAAAATAAAACCGGTTTTTTTCTTAATTTAAAAATTGGGAACCGGGTTTTTCAAATTGGTATTTTTCGAATAACTCTAAAACCGGTTTTGGAAAAAGCGGCGAATAATCTAATGCCCTAATATGTATATATATCGTCGTTTAAAGTACAAAAGCTCGTAACTGGAATTTGTCCAAAAAAGATATTTGCTTCCGATAGCTCCTGGAATCATGCCCTTATCCATTCATACTAAAGATCGATAAGTAGAAAAATTAGTTAAGGATCAAAGAGAGAACCCTTTTGAAATATGGCAAGCTTTACTCTCTCCTATAAAATTTTCGCAACCTCACATACGAGGTTTTGCAGTTTCTTGCTATGCGGTTTTGTACTTTAAAAGACGATATATTCCTACACGATTAATATGCGTAATCATCTATTGAATCCCATAAAATATTAAGGACTTATTTAACGGGTGTTAATAAAAATAAAAATTCTTGGTTAAATAAAACCGTATTTGGGCTTTTCTTACCAAGCTTGGTAATTTGGTTATAGAAATAAAAAAAATAAGCAAGTAAGTAAGTAAAGGCAATCTAACAGTTGCTTAATTTCTAGATCGCCGCCGAACGGCAATTGGTTAAGCGATCTCATGGCAGAATTTCAATCGGAGCTTTGAAAATGCAACGACCGTGGGTCAGGAGTGGCCTAGAAAAACATGGATATGGATAACAGCCTTCCTAAAATAAAATTGACTATGAATTTTTTGGGGACAATTTTCCTTTTTGACCAATTTAATAAAAAAAATTTGCAAAACGAAGAAAAATTTAATATTTATCAGGCAGGAAAAGATTAATCAATTTTGCTTAAATTTAAACAAAACGGCAACGCTGGTTACAAGTAAAAATTTTACCAGCAGAAACTTGCAGGTGTCAACAAAAAAAAACGTTGAATATATATATATATATATATTTTTTTTTATATGAGAAAAATTACTTGTTTATTTACAAATTATAATTTAAGAGTTGGTGTATAATACGGCACAAAATAAAATTAATAAAATGAAATTACTGATGAATAATTTATTTCCAAAGTAGATTTTTTTTGCTTTTTATTACGACGAGAATTATTCCCAGCAACATTTACCCATCTAAACACTATGGCGTAAGCTGCAAGTTATTACTAGTTTTGCGTCAAATAACTATTTCTGAAAATTTTTTCTTCCTATAAATTTTACTCTCAATTTTGTGTCTACGCTCTCGCTGCTGGTACTTACTGGAAATGTTATTGAACAAAACTTATATTTCCAGTTGAAAAAAGTTTGGGAATGCATTCCATTTGGCCCTCAACGTGGAACATACAAAAAAAAAGTTATTCCAAATAGAGATGGGAAAGACAAGTGATTTTCTACACAACACGTCGTGTAAAGCTCTTTCACGCGTGAACGTGAGCTGATTTTTGAGAGAATCACA
>NW_023478985.1:0-2477 GCF_013731165.1 Rhagoletis pomonella | reverse complement strand
CTTCTATGAAGTTCCAATCAATTTCACAGTCAATAGAAAATCCCATATCGTTTCCATTAATATGCTGTTTAAAATTCAAAAGGGATTCTATCATTTCAAATGTTGAGTTCCATCGAGTTATATTATCAATTGGTGGCAAACGTAGATCCGCAGAGTTAATACAGCTTCTTATGCTAGCCCTAAGTAGTTTCACAATTTTCCTGCACTCCACCAGTTTATTTTGCATTTCCATGAAAGAATCATATGCCGCCAATTGAATTGTGTGCGCGGCACATCTTACAACTGCCAGTACCGAATTCAAGCGACGGTGTACTAACTCGTAGTCATCATTCTCATTTTCTGAAGTCGTTTCGCATTCATCAATTTGTAAATCCATCATGTCTTGTTGAAGTAGTTTTGAAGCTTTTAACATGTTTTCCCCATTGTCCGAAGTAGTTGAATATATTTGTGTAAGGTCAATATCGAATTCTTGCAAGCATTTTAATATTTCCTCTTTTAAAAAATGTGCTGTATGCCTCTTTTTCAATTGTATCATGCCAATTGTGTTTATCACAATTTTAAAATCTTTAATATACTGGATATTTATTCCCAATATATTCTTCCCCATTCTGGTAGCTACAACGACTTTTAAGCTTAACATTTTCTTCTACAGACTTTGCTTCAAAAGATGTTTTATTTTATTTGCGAACAGATTTATATGCTCAACAATATTTTTTGAATTTAATTGTAAACTAAATTGAGTTTCATAGGGTCTAATTATTTGCTTAAAATAAAGCTCGTCATCGAAAAGTCGAAACGGGATGTTTTTCACGGTTACCAATCCAACACAACACTTTAAAAAATCTTTTTTAATTAATTTTAGACCAAATTGGTTAGAACTTCGGCGTTTGGAAACGTTATTGTCGCTTGTAGATGGAACGCTTTCATCAAAGTTATGTTTGTGTATAGTTTCGTAATGTCTTTTAATGTTTCCTAATATGTAGCCTTTAAGTTGTTTTTCGCACAAAATGCACTTCGAAAAATTTGTGTCTTTATTATATGTAACAAGTTTTGTCTTGTCAATATTCGATACTTTGCCCATTTTTATATCAAAAAAGCGAGTAACCTGCCTTCGTTCGTATCAAAATATACTAAATTCAAATATTTGTTTACCCACGCTCTACCAACGAACGATCGCGAACGATTAAAAATACGATTTTCTCATATTAGCTCATTTTGCGATTGTATTTTACCGCGATAAATACTTGAGCAAACGATTGTTAGCGAGAGCATTGCCTATGTTTTCGTTGGCGGAATCTTCATCTCCACTGCCTGTCTGAGTCATTGTAAAGTACCTTATTTTTATATAGTACTGCACTTTTCATGAGGCTGTTACCTGTCAAACCATATCAGATACGGTTTTTCCATGACTAGTGAAGTAATGGTTTCTGTTTACCCGTGAGAGCATGGCTTAGTTTCCCCATCGCTCGAGCAACATTTCTTTGTGATTAGCTTTATCATCGGTGATCAGAAACAGATATATGATACATTTCAGATTAGCGGATAAGTAACGGAAGCAGTCCCTGACAGGGTGACCGCTAGTAGACGAAAACTTATTTTAAGTTAGACTTCTTAAACGAGCTTTACCTAAATGCACAAGTATCGGGCAAATGCGTGGTCAGAAAACTTACGGCTGCTTTTAACGCTGCTTGGGTTGGGCAAAAAACAATGACAATCAAAAGACAACGATATTGATAAAGAAACATATATGATAACGACAGAGGGAAAGATAAAACGAAAGACGCAGTCAACGGCCAATAAAAATATACAGACAAAGATAAAGATTGAGGTTAAGAAGAAGATGAAGCTGAAAATGATGTAGGCGAATATGAAGGTGAAGATGACTATAAATAGGAAGATAAAGATGGAGAATAAGGTAAATATGAAGATTAAGATAAATACAAAGGCAGAGACAAAGATAAGGGCAGTGGCGTGTACAGATTTTTTGTTGGGGAGGGGCGCTTGGGGTCAAGTTGTCCAATAAGGCTAAATTAACAAGACGTCTAACACGGTTTACCGATGAGTGATTGACCTCTCAAAATTCGAGCTATATGAACTAAAAGCATCCAATTGATAATATAAAAATTATATAATCTGTTAAAAATAAATAGATAAAAACTTGATTGTTAAGCGTTGTAATGTCCTAAAGTCTTAAATGTTGTCTACGTAAGATAACGGTTAAAATAGTTTCAGAGAATACATATAAGCAGCTATTATCATAACTTCCGAAATTTGAATTTTAAAAAATTGACCTCAGATTCGTAATCGGCGACCCCAAAAACTCTCGAGTGCCGGTTTTCGAACAAATCCAACCACTTAAAAAAAAAATTGATCGCCATTTTGGATACGCCATTTTGAATTTTGAGAAACTGACTTCAGGTTCCTAATAAGCAACCTCAGAAACCCCCTGGTAACAAGTTCCAACCCATACCAACGCG
>NW_023478984.1:0-2477 GCF_013731165.1 Rhagoletis pomonella | reverse complement strand
GCTCTCAAGAAAAGCAAAAACTCCATATAAAACGACGTACAAGAAAAGGCTAAGAAGTTTTCTTGTGTCAAATTTCCTTAAGCCAGTACGCAGTTCTTAAAAAATTTGCTACGCTTTCTACTATGGTTTTCTAAAGTTTTTTTTTTTGTGAAAAAAAGCACAAGGCAACCGTTCCATTATTTCTTGAGGAAAGAGTGAGGCAAAAGGCTGTGATGTATCATATGTCAAAATTCCTTGGACACACACACACGAAATAACGGCAAGTTTTTCCTTGACCGCTTTCTTGAGAGCTGCGTACTGGCCTTTAAGTTTTGCCGACCGCTGGATCAGTCCTACCGTTGTGCGAGTATAGTGTCAAATTGGAGATCGATGCCCCTGACACCGACTTTTTAAAAATTTTGCTTATTTTGAAACTTTTCTTAGAAATCGTGCGACTTTTGCCCCTTTTCTTTAATTTAAATTTTTTTTTCATAAATTATATTTTTCTTAAGTGCTTAAAAACGCGTTTAGTATTTACTTTTCAAAGGCACTTAAAAATTGCACTTCTGGCAAGATTTTGACTAATTTAAATTTTTTTTATTATGTCAAATACTTTCTGAAAAAATGTCCAGAAGTAGCATGAATTAATGCACCGTTTTTGTAGCTTAGCATTTCCCCCAAGTTATTTGTGTTAAATTTATTTTCGTGGCTCCCGGTACAAAAAAATAAAATGCGATAGTTTATTTACAAACTTAAATGGCTAAACTTTGTTATAATAATTGTTATCTACTAATGTTGCTTTTTTGTAACTGAACTGTTATATTGATGTAAGTACCTTTTTTAACTGCAATTTTATTTTAATAACAAATTCTAAATATGCATATTTCGCAAAAGTTCCATATAAAATGACGTACAAGAAATGGCTACAAAATTTTCTTGTGTCAAATTTCCTTAAAGCAGTACGCAGTTCTTTAGAAATTTGCTACGCTTTCTAGTACGGGGTTCTTAAGTTTTTTTGTAAAAAAGAGCACAAGGCAACCTATGTTTGCAACAGAAATATATGCCTGTTCCACTATTTCTTGAGGAAAGATTGAGGCCAGTGTTACCAAACATGGACTTTTCCTTCCAAAACTGGTAGTTTTTTTTTCCATTTGGTAGGTTGGTAGGCTTGATTGGATTTTGGTGGGACAATGAGTAATAGTTATTTGCGAAAAATAGAAAATATGTACGTATCTCCAAACATTTTAGCAACCTTGTTTACACAAATATTTCACCGGTGCGTTCGTATAATGGCGGCCACAAACATGTAAATATACCTGATTCCTAAGTACAAACGTATACCTTATTATTGCCAATATGCAATGCGGACATCCATATATCGTCTCCTAAGGGTGAAAAGGTGCCAAGTCCGTTTTTTTGAAATTTTTCAGGAGAGACGAAAAAATCGATGTAGTTTCGTATTACCTGTCATTCTGCATTAAAAACTAAACTTTGAAAAAAATGGACTTGGCACCTTTTCACCTTTAGGTAGCGATATAATTTATGGCGTACTTGGACCAAGATTCCAGAAAAGTCTGCCAATGGGCTCGTACTCAATCATTTTTCAAGCGGAGGTCTTCCCAATCGAAGTCTGTGTTCGCGAATGTCATCGTAGAAGGCAAATAAGGCCAAAATAAATATTATGTCGGACATTCAGGCAGCGTTAAAGGCCTAAGAGTCTTTTAAAACGGCATCAAGGCTTGTAAACTCTTGAACCACCTGCGAGCCCACAATAGCGTCATGCTCAGTGATCGGACTTCTACCACATTGTGGTAGATCTGCCACTTTTTTGAGCATCTACCACATCTACCACTCAAGGTCTGAAATCTACCACATATTCGCGTTTTTAAGTAGTTTTATTTTTGCTTGACATAAGTAAATTTGTTTTTGTTATTTTTGGCCTTATAACAATTATATTCAACAAGTTTTATTGAGCTCGAGGCCGTTTTTTTATGAAAATTTATTGTGGAAAAGCAACAATAATTTGAAAAAATGGTAGAAGTGGTAGCTATTTCGGAAATCACTACATTTCCTCATCAGACTTCTTTCAGTAGGATTCGAACCGACGATCCCACTGACTCAGCCAGTTGCCTATGCACCGTGCTAAGTACGCCTTGTAAATTATCGTTTGCTTTTTTCCACTATTTTCATTTTTGTTATGCCAACACAATCAAGCGCAGCTGTTCCGCTGCAATTCACTTGATCATGTGGTTGTTGGTATTGTTGGTTTTCGCTAATAATTATCTTTTTAGATAAGTAAACAAATCCGAATGGGAGGATAAAATAAACTGTAAAATAGTAAATTTTCTCAGTAATAAATTTTTCGACAGGAAACGCGGTTTTATTGTGTTAAATTGCAAAATATATGATTTATAAAAAGAATTAATAGCGAAAATGTTAAAAAACGGCGATTTTTGTGAAAGTATTAGCAAATTTAAGTGCATGAAAGGTTTCTGAGG
>NW_023478983.1:0-2477 GCF_013731165.1 Rhagoletis pomonella | reverse complement strand
CATAAATATACGCGAAGATTCCTCAAAATAAATTTTTCTTAATAATGGAAAACGGTCATCGGCAAAAAAAAGCTCCAAGAAAAATAATTTTCTAATGTTTTGGGACTCTGGCAAAGGAAAATGTAGTAAAGCGATAGGCCCTGTTTATGCTTTATCATTTTATTTATTGACCTCAATGCATATAGGTAAGGTTAGGTTAATGTCGGTGCTCCGCGCTCACTTAAACCGAGAGCGTAACTGCTAAGTTTAAGCGAGAATCGAACGAAGTTTCGCAGGCGGCAGATGCTAGTCCCGGAGAGTTCCTTCGGACAAGCTATAATGTACGAACCGAAGTGCCAACCCACAATGTAGAAAAGGCTAGGCAGTCTAAAAGGAGATGCTGAGATGATTCCATCTCATCTTCCTCCATGCAGCTGCGACAAAAAAAGGTCTTGTGCGCTATTTAATCTCACTGCGTGAACCCCGATAGTCCACCATAATCGAGAGAAGCGGCGTCGCGAGGCCAAGACGATCGAAAAGCAAAAAAGAGATATTTGGATACCGATAGAAAAAATAAGATACTTAATAGTTTTGTTTACATATCTGTACATAAAATACCTTCCACTTTTTCTACTTCCCAGAAAATATATTATAAAAATCTTTGATGTAAAAAATTGATTCACTTAAGTAAATATGCATACATAAACACATAATTAAAAATATGTACATATGTATACATTAGGGTGGTCCTTAAATGTATTAAGTACATTCTTACATAAGATTTCCTAAACGTCAACCCCCACATCGATGCTAATATAATCAAAGATATCACACAAAAATGTTGGTCCCTATCGGATACGGTTTAGGCGTGTCGCACAGGAATCAAAGTTCAGATTCCTCTATGGAGACTCAAAAAATTTAAGTTAATATTTTTTTTTTTATTTAATACCCAAAATCGATACTACTAATGCCGAAGGTATCACATATACATTTTGGTTCCGATTGGAGTCGGGTAAGGCGTGTCGCACAGGGGTCAAAGTTCAGATTCCTCTATGGAGAATCAAAAATTTTAAATGCATTTTTTTTCATCTAATACCCAAAATCGATACTACTAACGGGTAAAAGTTTAGATTCTTCTCTGCGCCTACAGTAGTATCGATTTTGGGTATTAGATGAAAAAATAAATGTATTTAAATTTTTTGAGTGTCCTGTGCGACACGTCTTAACCGTCTCCAATCGGGACTAAAATTTATATGTGATATCTTTGACTGTTGTATTAGCGACTGAGGGGGTGAAACTTAAAATTTCATTTTAAGGGCCACCCTAGTACAGATACAATAAAAGTTGGCTCTTTATTTCCGGGCTGGGACGTGTCCCGTCGTGCCGGGCCGGGCCGGGCCCCACTAAAATTCTTAACGTGCAGGCTCGTGCGTGTTTTTAAATGTTGATTTTGCACTCGTGCAGGGCCGGGCCTGAAAATTTAGGCCCATGCCCATCTCTACTAAGGACCATCGTGGAAGTGTTTTTTCCAGTGCATTACACCAGACGAGAACTCCATAAAATATGGGCTTAACTATAGGTACATAGAGCCAGAAATGAATTCCTATGTTTATGTAGCAGTTTAATATTTTAAAACATTTTGCTCAATGACTCCTAAACTTAATAGAACTTTTCTTGCTGGTTTTGTCAGAGTCCGTTTAACGTTTTTTTTTTATATATATTGAGTGTAACCCTGTAGCACATAGAATCAGGCGATTTCAGCTGTGAGGCATTTCGGGTAGACATCTGATTCTTTTTTCACTTGTAAGCAGGGTTGCCACTTTGGTAAATTGTTACCAAAATTGGTAGAAAAAAATTGGGTTGGTAAAAAGGTAAATTTTTTCTCTTTTTGGTAGAGTTTTGTTGAATTATTTAGTTTGAAAAAAAAAATAAAACTTTTCGTTTCCGTTTTATTTTTCGTAGTTATTTCTTTATTAGAAATTCCTTTCCAAAAGTGCAGTGTACTTTATTGCATTAATTTTCTAACACTTTAATGCACACTTTTTATATATGTACATACGAATAAATGTATATTGATAAAAGGCGAACATATCGATAAAAGGCGAACATTCAAAACTCTTTTTACGGGAATTCCGATAAGTTTTTGATTGTCTAAATATTTTAAATGATTATTTAAATAAAAAAAAGAACGGACAAGTATGTATTTACCCACTTCGAGCCTTCGAAAAAAAATTAAATCAACGAATATTTTTATCAATGGCAATTGTTAAATAAAAATAAAAAAAAAACATAAAATACTGGCGGCAAAAAAATTAAAAACTGCCAACGGGAATTTTTAGCTGGAAATTGTTGATTAGTCTCAAGTATTATAGACTATAAAACTCCATAATTTAAATTGTTCAAAAAATTCAGAGTAAAAATTTCGAAATTTAAACGAAAATTTTTTGAATTTTTCTAAACGTTGTATTTAACTTGAAACCTTGATTTTTAAATGTTTG
>NW_023478982.1:0-2477 GCF_013731165.1 Rhagoletis pomonella | reverse complement strand
AAAAAACTTTGTTTACGAACTATATAGCGAATCTTGTTTACGAACTAGATATCAAACTTGTTTACGAACTAACTATTTTGCCAAAAAAACTAGTTTACTAACTATTTATTGCCTGTTATTGTTGCTATGCATACTATCGGGTATCAACCAGGCTACGCTGGATCATACCCGAAGGCTTCTTAACGTGCTGTTTGCTGTCTTCTTTTCTCGGGGGTTTTATTTCTTGCATACATTTTCGCCGCCTCGCTTACGCTCTCCTCACCTCACTGTTAACTACAGATTTTACCATGGACACACACCCCGATTTATTTATTTCCGATGGCTACCGGAAAGGGATGTTGCCCAAATGTTACGCATAAATCTTCACTCTCCCAAGTGTTCGCCGCATAAATCTCCACTCTCACAAAATAAATCTTACAGCAGATAACCACATACACTAACACAAACAAGTTGTCTGATCCCTCCAGTACTGCTGGAGTCAATCGCTACTTTTGAACCGCTACTGCGCCGACTCCTAGATAAGTAGCTACTCTATTAACCCGGGGTAGTGCACATGGTAGTGCAGAGTCGAACCAGTCGTAAGCAGAATAGCGAAAAACTACGACAGAGGGCGCCCATAAATCACGGAAGTGACTACTTTAGTAACTCCCGGTAGTGCAGAGAGAGCCGATGGTGACTACCGACTAGGACATTGCCTTGTAAATGTAATCGATGAAATACACTGCAAGTAGTCGGTCGGTAATTGACGGAGTTTATCACGTAGCTACCGATTCAGCAGTCCTGTATTCGCTCCTCCGTACTGCAGGGGTATTTGCGCATTTTGAGGATATGTGTGTTAATTTAAAAGTATGTAGATAGAAGAAGAAAAGATGATATCGCTAGCTTAGAGTGCAGAGTTGCTAAGTCCATTTTTTTCAATTGTACAGGAAACACAAAAAACGTTGCTAAGTAATTTTCTTTAAGTATTTTGCAAAACTTTGAATGCAGTGTTTCGCGTTTTTCTTTTACCTTTTATTAAAAAAAAAAATAATAACAAAGTCTGCTTTTTTTTGCAAATTTTGTAGATAATTTTGTGACTTAGCAAATTTTCTACTTTTTTCTTAAAATTTTTTTGTTGGACTTAGCAAATTTTCCATGAATTTTTCCAATATGTGCTATACGAAAAATCCATCTCGTAGGTACATTTTAAGAAACGATTTGTTAGAACAATTTGTTTAGGTTCTTTTAAAAATAATAATAACACAAGGGAACAGTGATTTTGTTGCATCAAATGTTAAAGCTGTTTTTGATAGACTTTTTTATGTTGATTACTATAAGTGACCATCAATTCAACGTGCAGGGATGGTATTTTCAGAGATAGTAGTCGAGACTTCTAGCTTTAATTTAAGCCTAATATCACCTTTAGGTTCTTTGCTATGGCTTTTAAAACATTGCAAAAACGCGATTTTTTTAGATTTTGACCTCGTTTTTTTCCAAATCTAGAGCTGATGGAGAGTTTATACTTACGGATTCGTTATCAGCATAAAAAAGTCTATCCAAAACAGCTTTAACATTTAATGTAATTGTTCCCCTTTTTTGTTCCCTTGTGTAATAGATTGGCCCTTACACATATGTTAGTGTTTGGCCGAGCTTCTCCTCCGATTTGTGGCGTGCGCTTTGATGTTGTCACACAAAGGGAAGGGACTTACAGTTTTTCTTGGCAGAAATACCCTCGGAGGTTTGCCATTGCCTGTCGAGGGGCGACCACTGTTCTCTTCACTGAACAGGCACAACTTCTAGAAACACTAGTTTACTTCATTTTTTTTATTTTAAAATAATTTGTTTATAATCTGAATGATTGTCATCATATTATTATCATAAATCAGTAATATCAAGTCTCGCCTTCAATTTGGTAATTATTACGTGCCGATCGAGTAACATTTACCAAAGTTATATCGAAAAACTTAAATGGATCTCCAGTTTTTTTCTAAAAAAAAAATCTCTTCAATTTTATAAATAACCTTTAAATGAAAGAACCGGATTACAGAAAAGTATGCCAGGGAGTCACTTTTTTCGTTCACGCTGAATGCAAAGCAATATCGTCCAATTCGAGAGTCCTCAAAAGGATTTTCCAGGATATGTTAAAGACTATTGCATTTACCTACCTACAGTTACTTTTTCACATAATGGAATTAACTAAAATATTTATGTAAAAACTTGTTGCACGTCCCCAACTTTCATATAACGGCAAATTTAGAAATCACGAAAAATGGACTTAAAATGGGCCCTAATTGTATTATGTTAATGTATGCAAATACTTATATTTATGCTTGCAACTACTAATAACTTATCAAACGATTCCGAATCTTTGACAACACATGTTTGACTTCATTCACCACGATCTTGAAAACTGACCAAATCGGCGTGACCAAGTCCATGGTCCTTTTAATTTTATATAATCATCCGAAAGCATTAAAACGTTTGAAATAGATCTCGTC
>NW_023478981.1:0-2478 GCF_013731165.1 Rhagoletis pomonella | reverse complement strand
AGTGAAATAGTGGAAATAAGCAAAAAGAATTAACAAGGCGAACTTAGGACAGTGCGTAGGCAACTGGCTGAGTCAGTGGGATCGTCGGTTCGAATCCTACCGAAAGAAGTCTGATTAGGAAATGTGGTAATTTCCGAAATAGCTATCACTTCTACCATTTTTTTTCAAATTAATGTTGCTTTTCCACAATAAGTTTTCATTAAAAAACGGCCTCGAGCTCAATAAAAATTGTTGAATATAATTGTTATAAGGCCATAAAATAACAAAAACAAATAACTTAAGGATGAGCACATCTAAAAGTTAAACATTCTAATAATGGAAAATATTAACAAAAACCAACAAAACCAACAACCACACGATCAAGTTAATTGCAGCGGAATAGCTGCGCTTGATTGTAGTTGGCTTAGCAAGTGAAATAGTGGAAATAAGAGACAAGAATTAACAAGGCGAACTTAGCACAGTGCGTAGGCAACTGGCTGAGTCAGTGGGATCGTCGGTTCGAATCCTACTGAAAGAAGTCTGATGAGGAAATGTGGTGATTTCCGAAATAGCTATAACTTCTACCATTTTTTCAAATTATTGTTGCTTTTCCACAAAAAGTTTTCATTACAAAACGGCCTCGACTTCAATAAACATTTTTTTTTACTTCAAAATGCTGCTTGCTGCGATATCAGCACATGCTCACCGTAAGCGTCTTGGTGTGGCATACATATATACATACATTGATCTTCAGCTTTTCCTTTATTTCATAAAGATGAAGTTCGTGAAAAAAGTTGGCGCTGCGCGGCAGAAACTTAATTTTACATCGCTGTAGTAGCATGCAGAATAAATAACACAAAGAAATGTCTGTTTCGCTTTATGCAAATTCTGCACAAAACAAAACTCAACAATGTTAGGTCAACAGATCAACATTCAATAAATCCATTTAAATTTTAATACATGCATACATACATATGCAAATAAGTATGTTCAAATTAGAATTGATATGGTAAAGTAATTTAGCCCTGTTGCTTATGGGAATCCTTCCTCTGTATAGTCGGAATTCCAGTTTTCCAACGCTGTAGTGGCATGCACAAACAACAGCGAATCAGTGATGTATTTACAAAGTGGAATTTCGTTACTAAATATAAAAAACAGAATAGTGTGAAGTGTTTAAAAATGCCTGAAGCTAAAAGAAATTTATCAAGACAAACGAGAGCCGGAAGGGAAATGCACCGTAATCGGAGAATAGTAGCGGGGGCGCGAATAAAAACGATGCCTGCAATCGGAATTATATCGGCGTTTATTTATCGACCTCAAATCAATTATATAAGTGATTTTTACAATAAAAGTCTATCTACACATATCAGTGCCGTACCTATCAGTGTGAGTGAAAAATATAATATCATTGCCGTAGTCCCAAATACACTCTAAAAAAAAACTGTGTAGATTTCCTACCTAAAAGGCAGGATACTGATTTCCTACCTTATTATTCGCGAAATCACATGCTCGATTATTCAACGAATAGTTTGTTTAAATTTCGGACTTTTTACAGCGTAATATAGCTGCTGTGGTGTGCGAAAATTTAGTACGAAAGTGTGTACAAGTTACAAAATACACATCTGCTGTCTGATTGCCACCGTAGAATTGTGTAAAGCCGCTACCAAAAAGGATTTTGACACACGAAAATGTGGAAACGAGAAAAATACATTTCCATCGGGTAAATTTACCAAAAATTTTTTAAAATAAAAAAAAATATACTCAATTTAAAGTCGCATTTTTAAACAGATTTTTTAGAGTGTAGAATTGTTCAGACCGTCAGGCAGAGTGCCGTTTTGTTTACCGTCAGCGCTGCTTCAGTGTTCGTTCCGCAGTTTATTTATACACTTTAAAAACTGCATGTAAAACTGTTACTGAAAAATGTTTATTTTCAAACAAAATGTGTGTAAGTATACGCATAAGATGTTCAAAACTGAATTTTTGAACATGAGATGTTTAAAATATACACGCTTTAACGCAAAAATACATTCCCTACTAAAAATAAAAATTAAGTACATTTTATGTGCAATTTTGCTCTATGCAACAAATTTGGCATGCAAAAGTTAATAGGCGGTGTTTAATTTTATTAAATTTGCACACATTAAGAGAGGAAACTGGTAACCTCTCTTAATACGCGTTAATTAAAACAAAAAACTTTTAGAGCAAATTTTAAATATTTTATGTGTAAACTGTAATTATGGACACTAAGAAAATCTATAGAAATTTTTGTATTTAAGTTTAAGAAATGATTTAACTAAACTTTAAAATATGTAGTTAAATTAAGGGCCATAAGGGCCAAATTCACAGTGCTGTACTGAAAATTTGTAGTCAACTGCCGATTCTGAGTTAACTACGCACTGTGAATTTGGCCTTAAGTGTTTAGAATTCAACAAACAAATTTCAAATTTGTTCTACGCCACACATATGGTAAATAAAAGATAAAAAGCAGTATCTAAATTG
>NW_023478980.1:0-2478 GCF_013731165.1 Rhagoletis pomonella | reverse complement strand
AAGTTGGGGAAGAAAATATCAAAAAGTTAAAAATCCAGAAATAGTCCTAATTTGTGATGGTTCCTTAATATATTTTAACTACATTGCATTTGAGTATGGAGAGGCAACTATCTGGAAGTATTTTCCATAAAAAATTTAAGTATTGCCCGCACTGAGAAAAAAGATTAGTTTCGACAACTAAAGATATTTAGTTCCCGAATTTTGACAATATTTGGGAACTGTTACCAAGGATTGGGAACTATTACCATGGGTTGGTAATTATAACTAAATATATTAAAGCTTCTAATATTCATCTAGGTTGTAACAAATCGTTAATTTAGTTGAAGGGTTTGGTTAATACTAATAAATATTTCTTTGAAGCATATTTCTACAAATTCCATTCAACTTAACGTATGGTTCATAAAAGGATGTTATTAAGCTCTGCTAATGTCATAGTTACCAAATCTTAGTTGAGGCAATCACGATTTGGTTTGAGAGTGGAACATATTCGTGCTTGTGAGCCACCCCTAAAGAATGCTGAGCGCTCTCTGAGCAAATGTGTGTTTCACATACGAAGAGCGCCAGCTGAGCAATGCACACAGTCCCACTTATTGAATCGTTTGAATATGCTAGTATGCCGACCATTGCGTTGTGCGTGGAAATCAGTGCTCCGCTACCGTTGTTCGTATATGGCTGAAACACTCATGTGGTCCCAGAGCGCTCAGTATACTTATAAGCTATGGCATGTCGATCGCTGCGCTAGGTAGAGAAACAAAAGTGTGTGCTATGACATGCACAGAATTGTTTGTCTCAGTTTCAGTTTTTCTATCACCGCGAGTTGTTTCGTTGCGCGCATAGTTATTTAAAAATATAAAGTTTGATGCCAACCGGGGGTTTTCAGTGGATATATAATTCATGTGAATTATAACTTGAAGGTGCTTATTTAGCCAAGGAAAAAGCAAAGCTGTATACTTCCAGCAGATATTGACCTGGGTTTTCGCCGACTGTTCCTGTTTCATCGTTGTTTTTTAGGAAATTCTTACCACCACATACATATGTATTATTTACTTTAGTAACTAACTTATGTAAATATGTACCTATATTTTATGCTCAATACAACAAACACAACACAACAAACATCGAGTAAATTTTTATTTGTGCCAAACTGAAACTTTTTTCCCAATAATAAACGGTTAGCTGATTCAAGTCTACAGCAAGTTCACAAAATTAATTGACAACTTGTATCAACCAAAGCATTGTTTATATTTGCTCAACAATGATTTTATTCAACTAACAATATTGTCCAATTAAGGCAGTCGTTTTGTAATTATTAACAAATATACATTTGTCCCAACTAGAAGTCTTAAGTAAATTGCAGACTTTCGTGGACTATATATTTATTTCGCCATATCCAACTATGCCACTTGATCACTATAACCAAATCTTGGTTATTATAAATAAACCTTTTTCTGGGTGCGGTTTGTAGTTGCAGTTAAAGAAAAAGTTTGGCACGTTACCCTGTATAAAGGGTGTCCCAGAAGTAACCTGCCAAACTTGAGAAGGCAGGTGGGGTGGTAAGCTCTCTGATAAACAAAAAATTTCAGGCAAAAAGGTCATCGTTTTTGAAATATTTAAATTTTTTTAATTAAAGAAAAATCGTGCCTTTTCATCTATTTTCTTTAACTGCATCTACAAAAAAGGCTATACTTAGTTAATTTTTTATGTAAAATACTTTCAGATAGTTGCCTCTCCATACTCAAATGCAATGTAGTTAAAATATATTAAGGAACCATTATAAAATTAGGACTATATTGCGATTTTTAACTTTTTGATATTTTCTTCCCCAACTTTGACTATCTCTGGTGAAAAAAACTGTACTGAGCTATAACTTTACATTACATTAAAAAATTGCTCATTTAATAAAGATTTTAGAAAGGTGCTACTCTTACTGTTTCGAATAGAAAAAAAAAAGTTAAAGCCGCTTTTGTGGGTAAAGGACTGAGACACGCTAGAATGTATTTAATAGATTTAAATTGAATTTGCTCTTGTTACCGTCAAATGACATGCTAAATAGTACAAAGGTACATAATTACTTGCTTCTGACATTATTTTATGTTACTTACCGGGATTCGGACTAGACTCAATAATAAGGGCTATATCTATCAATATTTTTTGTGAAGGATGGGTTCACGTGAAATAAAACATATATGAGTTGTTTGCAGACAAATTTATTCATTTATTGATAAAATATGCACAAATTGCCGACCTTCTACTCTAATCGGCACCTTTTAAGAAAATACGCTTTTAGAGATATTAAACTCAATTAAACTCAATCGAAAATGCTCTTCGTTTTGAATTATTTTTGAATAAATTTTGTCCTTAAGACAGCCCCAGTAGAAAAAATCGAATGGATTCAGGTCTGGCGATCGAGCGGGCCACGTGATTGGCCCGTATCGTCCAATCCATCGGCAAGGATAAGTTTCGTCTAAATGAGCTCTT
>NW_023478979.1:0-2478 GCF_013731165.1 Rhagoletis pomonella | reverse complement strand
GCTGCACTAATTTCTGCTGGTCGCTGGAGTAAATTTCATGGCAATAAATAAATAAATGGAATTAAATTTTTGTTTACTAAATAGTATGCGTATTTATTTCTTGGGTCGTTAAAAAACGGGCCATACTTTTTGGGTAATTCAAAAACATAAATTTACACAATTACATACATTTTTGGTAAATAAGAACTGGTCATTAATTTTTGGTAATTTATAATTTGAGCATATTCTTTCAGCCGTTTTAAAGCCTAGACATACTTTTTTGATTATTTAAAAACTGGACTTGAATTTTTGCTTACTTTTAAACTTGAGAAATATTTTGTGTAGTTCGAAAAATGGAAATCATGGGTAGTTACAAAACGGGTCATTAATTTTTGATAATTTGAAATCTGGCATACTTTTTAGTCATTTTAAGACCAGACAAACATTTTTGATCATTGAATAGCTGGACTTAAATTTTTGACCGTTTAAAAACTAAACATGAATTTTCGGTGATTTAAAAACCGCACATAAAAAAATTATTTCTTAAAAAAGCATATAAATTCTTAGTTGTTTGAAAACTTTACATAATTTTCTGGGTGCTTAATTTTTTATTTTTTTTTTGATGTGATAATTTTTTTTTTGTCCAAAAACTGGATATAAATTGTTTGCCTTTATAAATTAGTAACTAAGTTTTGAGAATTTCTAAATTTGTTGTTCATTAAAAAATGGCAACAAATTTTTAGTAATTTAAAAATTTTCCGGAAAACGATTTAAAGTAAACAGTTTTTAAATTTCCTACGCTATGTAGAAGCCGCTGTAGCTCAATGATTAGGGGTGCGTACTACAAACCCGTACGACCTGAATAACATCAAAATTAGAAGCGGTTGTTTATAACAGCTGTCGGGGGCTTGAAAGCGTTGGAAGCCCATAGCAGGGGGTGTTCATGCCAATTTGATGCCTTCTTAAAATTTGGCTTCCAGGCGAATCCCACCTGGCCTCGCATTACTCCAAAAAGGAGCAACAAGAAGTATTTTGAGTGACACTGACATGAAATCTCGTCTAAGCCTGAGGATTCCTGTAGAAGTTTCCCCAAGAACGTTAAGTTTTTCTAGTCGCAGACTTATATAGATCCTAGGTTCAATATTGATCAATTTTCAGTTTGAAAATAATAGTACATTTACATATAAATATAATCTCAATCAAAGCTCCTTTTTTAACCACACCGTTTACACAGGCAAATCTCAGATTATTAGAAGTCAAATTTGTTATGCTTGTTATTCTCACATCTCAAGGAGAAGTTTTTCTGCTATATTAAGCAATTTATATGTATCTTAGCTTAATGTTTTATTAAAAAATACTTTTACAAACCTCTTTTCCTTGCCAGCGTGCATTTTTGCTTACTTTTACATTTGACATTTCTCCTCTTCTTTGCAAAAATAATCGATAAAACTAGGTTGGACCCCAAAAAGTTGTCGGTTTAATATGAGATTATTTTATAATAATTGTCTTTTGTATGACTAATCTCTTTTTCCAATTACAGATTAGGGATTTAAGTTCGAAAATGCGGATAATCTACTTATATGTAAGCCTAGTATAAGGCCACTCTCATGAAAAGTGAAAACAATCAACAAATTAAAAGGGGAAAAAATTTGAAAAATTACGTTTCAAGAAGTGCTTTCAGTCAAACTTCACAGCTACTTGCTGTGCTTCTTTGAACAATGCCTTTTAGTTAAATTTGGACACTGAATATTAATTAATTTTTTTTGCTCCACAAAAATGAAGGGTTACATAAATTTGCTATGCAGATGTTTTGCTTGTTGTGATTTTCTTTAAAATTTTAAAGTAATTTCATCTTTACACCCAGAAACCTTTTAAGTATGTACATATATTGTAGTACGGACGAAAAATTTATTCTGAAATTTGGCCTTTTTGTCTTTACTTCCTGGACCATTGATGCTCACGTTGCAAAATAAACTGCCATCATTAATGACTTTAATTCAGCAGGTTTCACTCAATGATGACCTATAAAACTCTCACGAATAATGAGTATATTAATTTGCTCGCGAACCCTCCAAACTTTCTATTACATTTCTTTTGTACTTAAGTACTTTCTTTTATGAAACTCTATACTTTGATATCCTTTAAACTTCGATAAATAAGCTAACAACACTCCATGGCGCCTAAAAAACAAAAAATAATTGCAAAATCTTTATTTAAGGGCGACACAAATTTAAAAAAAATTGCATAGAAGCCTTTTTTGTGTGGGCAGCTCCGTGAGACTTCATGGATAAGGAGAGGGAATTGAATTAAGAACTTGATGAAATTTACAATTTTCATAGATGTATGTAGTGGTAGATGTCACGTACATGTACACATCCATATCTGGAAAGTTATGAATGGCAAAAACGAAAGCAATGGCATAATGACTTCAAAGTAAAAGGTGGCGAAAAAGCAAATCAAAGCAATAAAGAGCACTTCAAAGGCAGCCAAGCCGACAGC
>NW_023478978.1:0-2478 GCF_013731165.1 Rhagoletis pomonella | reverse complement strand
GATCGGACAAGACATTAAAACCTACAAAACAAAACAAATGTTCTATCTGTTCTGATCGGACCAGACATTAAAACCTAGATCCTGCCGCGTCATAATGAACACTTAATTGACTCATCTCCCACAATAGCTTCATTCATTTGATAGCAATGCCAACAAAATCTGTTTTACATATTCTCTAACCTGAATGTACCCGACTCTACAATTCTTCTAAAATACAAAACAAATACTTTGTGGTCCATACACTAAACGCAAAAAGAGCTAAGTGATTAACTTAAAACGAAAAGAAAACGTTCAAAACTAAAACATGTTCCACTCATTAATTGTTGTAGCAAATTTTTTTTTAATATATACTGACAAACATTGTATACACCCAATAAACACCAAAAAAATATCTCTCCAACCTTGGAGAAATTCATAGTTCTCAAGTTGATATCCAACGTCATTCTCCAACTCCTCTCTAACCGACGCGCTAATATGTAAAAAGTGATAGAGAAACAAAATTTTTGATTATCAAGTGAAAAGCGAAAGCTATATAAAGGAAAATTACCAACAAAAAGTAAATAATCTTCAAAGAATCTTGAAAGATTGTAGTGAATTATTGTAATACGATATTGATTAACCACATAATACAAAAAGAGTAATAAAATGAAAAAATTATATTTAATTTCATATATCTATGTATGTCCTTTCAATCAAAAAGGTATTAGATATTTTACTATTTCAATTTCAGTGCATATTTCAATTATATGTTTGAGACCAATTGGTGAATTACATTGGAGTTCAAGTTGAGAACTAGCATTTTCTCTACTTGAGAAACAGTTCTTTTTTTTTTTGTTGAGAACGCTATGATCCTCCACTTGAGGTACTGTTGAGAAATAATGTTGGAGATTTTAGAAATACCTTAGTTCTCAACCTAATCTCAAGTTGAGCTCAAACCTAAATGTTTGTTGGGTATTTACATATGTATATGTACTTCGAGTGCCTGCACTCCCTATTGAGCTTTTACAATATGCTTTTAAAGAAAACAAGCTGCATAATTGCCATATTTTCATCTTTAATAATGTTTTACAAGCAGAAATACAGTACACAGCCCGTGATCCTCATAACCAACCGCACTATATGTATGTATGTACATAAACACATCCATCCATACATAAGTATGTATGTACATAACTGCATGCATACATGACACATCCACTGCCACCAGTGCGTGTCTGCCGTATCGGAACATGTTGCCGCATTCATTCGCTCAAGTCTTTAATAGGTTCAGACAACGGAAAATGGGTCGAAACTTGACCTCGCCAATAGAGAATGAATGACCTCGAATGAATTAATTTCAGCCCGTGTCTGCGCGTTTGCGTGAGCATCCCAGTTGTAGGGCTGCTGCTCGATCTTCTTCAATAACAACGTAAAAAACCAAATGCATATTTCGAAAATAAATATTTTTGTTTATTTTCTGGATTTACTGGCCATTTGTTCTTCCCTTGTTCGACCCTAGTTTTCCATGCTTTCAGTGTGATTTTTTTTTTTCATAATTTTGCTGCTGCCGATATCCGCTAATCGCCTAGTGACACTTGCGGCGTTGTTTGCTCGCTGACGTTCCCTCCTACCTATGTACATACATACGTAGCTACTAATTATTGCTCTAATCTGACATGAGCCACTTTGGCCGGCGGCGCATCCACACTCCGCGCTACTCAGCTGCACGCATGTGGATTCCTTTGGCTTAGTTGTGGCCCTGCATCATTTGCTGCACGTTGAGCTCGCTCATAAATATGCTGTTGCAGGCGCTGTTCCTGCCTCCACGCTGCTGTCCCCAACCAGCGACTGCAGCGCGGGGCAAACGGGCGAGTGCGGGCTACGACAACAACCTGAAAGGTACACAAGACATCATCAATCTGTGCATATGTAGTCGTATGTATGTATGTATGTATGTATGTGTGGATATGATCTAGCGCTTCCCATAACATCTTCATAGTTGCATGTCCCAGCGGCGGCAATACCATCCGCGCCCAGCGCACCGTGTTGCCGCGTGATTAATGCAGGATTTCTCCGCGTTGCTTGTTTTTAATTTGTTGCAACGCAATATGCGGCAATCATCACGTACTATTGTCATAATTATCGTTTAATATGTGCGCTTTATCATTTAGTGCCTCGGTGCCATCGCTGTGAAAGCTGTCGCTGCGACTCCTCCCCTGTCCGTCTGTCCGTCCGTCCGTCCGTATGTTCGGCGTGTTTGCTGCGGCTTGTCAACATTTGATTTGCGATTGTCAACAATTCTGTGCAATTAAACGCCCCGCGCACCATTTGCTTGCAGCCCAAAAACGCATGTATCCTCACAAACATACGCACATACATGCATACATACATACATACATAAATGCAAGCAGATGAGTGTAGGTGGTACGTAAGTTTGCATGTATGTATGTAAGTAAGTGCACGTGAGGATTTGTTTGCGAAACCGCCAGCAAAGTTTTC
>NW_023478977.1:0-2478 GCF_013731165.1 Rhagoletis pomonella | reverse complement strand
CAACAGCCCTTGGTCGGGTGAAACCCGAGTCATTCCGGTACGTAGAACCGGCTGTCAGGACGTTAACAGAAGTGGTTCCCGAGAACAGCGGTATGAGAAATTCAGTTTGTATGGGCGGTGCCACGCCCCCTTTTCCAAAATCTACCATATATCGCCGTGAGTACGGTATTGACAACAAATGTTGCTGTGTCAAATTTTTGGACGTTAGCATAGGCGGTTCCAGAGATAAGCGATATGAGAATTTCGGTTTGTATGGGCGGTGCCACACCCCCTTTCCCATTATCTACCACGTTTCGCCATAAGTACGTTATTGATATCATAAATAACTGTGTCAAATTTCAGGACGTTAGCGTAAATGTTTCAAGAGATAAGCGATATGAACATTACAGTTTGTATAGGCAGTGTCGCGCCCACTTTCACAGTACCTAACATTATTCACCGTAAGTAGGGTATTTACAATCTATGCATCTGTGCTAAGTTTCAGTTCCCCAGCTTAATTGATTTTAGAGATATAGTGGTTTCACATTTTAGTCTATATGTTCAGATGCCACGCCCACTATGTATCGGTATTAACATTTCTGGATTAGAGGAAGTTATAGCATTTTCAGTTTAAATGAAACCATTTTCAAATTAAGCGAAACCTTTTTCAAATTAAATCAAACCTTTTTCATGTTAAGCGAAACCTTTTTCAAATTAAATGAAACCTTTTTCAGATTCAGTGAAACTTTATTCAAATTAAATGAGACCTTTTTCAGATTCAATGAAACTTTATTCAAATTAAATGAAACTTTTTTCAAATTAAATGAAACTTTATTCAAATGAAATGAAACTTCTTTTTTGGATTACTTTGAATTAGCTGTTATGTGTTGCTCTCCCTTACGGTCAAGGCATGTTGAATACAGTGTTGCCGTTGCGGTCCAATTGGACCAAAATTGGTAGTTTCGTTT
Organism: Rhagoletis pomonella; assembly: GCF_013731165.1. Lineage (NCBI taxonomy): Eukaryota > Metazoa > Arthropoda > Insecta > Diptera > Tephritidae > Rhagoletis > Rhagoletis pomonella. Next base: position 1,531 of record NW_023478977.1, on the reverse strand, counting down.
CTTAAAATAAGGCTTTGGTAGGTTGGTTGGTTTGTTGTGATTTTCGAGGGGTTTTGGTAACTAGGCAAATCATATAATTTATTCATTTTATAAAACTTCAAATATCTCTGTTTTCGGAAGTACATGTAAAGGATAATGTGAAAAAGAAAAGAGTCATGGGACATGTCAAAATTATTCTTGTACCGAAGTTGAATGTTTCCGTGATTAGACTGTGCTCCAATCCATAGAGTTTGCCAAATTTTACTTTTCGCTTAAGCGAGTGAGTGAGAAACGAGAGTATTTGTACTTTATTTCCCTCTTCCCCCTTAAGAAAATAATAGTTGACAGCTTTGAATTCGTGTAGCAACAGTAAAAATATTCTCCCAGTTAAACATCATAATCGGCGTTATCGACTCCCTAATATAAGTATGGCGTCGATAGCGTCGATAACGATGTGTAACTGGGAGTTAAGGCTCTGTTACGTACGTGTTTTTACGTAGAAATCATAAACCAACAGACTTCTACGTATGTCATGCTGTGCGTTGGGTAACAGCTTACACGCGAAGCTCATTTAACAAATTCCTTATGAGACAACTCTCAAGCAATGCCAAGTATGAATAACAGAGACTTTAGTGTTAGCCAGACATGGTGCAAACGGCTCTTAATAAGTTAAGTTGATTTCCTGTTCCTTAATTTAAAAATGTTTAATACTTAATTTGAATAGTTTCATTTAATTTGAAAAAAGTTTCATTTGGTTTGAATAAAGTTTCATTGAATCTGAAAAAAGTTTCATTTAATTTGAATAAAGTTTCATTGAATCCGAAAAAGGTTTCATTTAATTTGAAAAAGGTTTCGCTTCATCTGGAAAAGGTTTCAATTAATTTGAAAAAGGTTTCGCTTCATCTGAAAAAGGTTTCATTTAATTTGAAAAAAGTTTCATTTAAACTGAAAATGCTATATATCCTTTAAATCGGTGTATGTTTCATTGAACTCGAGTGAACGGTGCCTTCAAAAAAGGTATTGGAAAAGTTTCTTGTGGCGTATTTATATATATAGATTACTTAAATACTAGGGTAATTGTGTACTTTGTGGGCCCCACCGAAAACTGATGCAAAATAATCGAAAGGGGCATCAAAAGACTCGTATTACTGCCAGTATTAAGAATCCGAAGACGTAAACTGATTTTTTTAAACCGTTCAAAAGTTATTTGCAAAAAACTGTTTCATTCAGCTAACCTTTGTCAGTACTAAATTCACGTTAATAAAATCATTAAATGAACACATATTGGTATAGTTTACTTTAACTGCATTTGTTACAAAAATCACGAAACTTATTGATTTAATTAAATATTAATGCGAAAAATGTCCAAAAACTTGGCGTCGTATTTATTCTGCTAGTTGCAGCTAGGTGTAATAAAAACAGCGCATTTAGCTCTAAACGCTACTCTAAATGTACATTTATCCATACACAGTTTAGGAAGAGCCTGCCTGAAACTATACAAAAAGGCAAATAAGCAAATGGATGTATAGAATTGACAACAACAACCACGCTG
>NW_023478976.1:1866-2479 GCF_013731165.1 Rhagoletis pomonella | reverse complement strand
AAAAAAAATGCGGATTAACGCCCTTTGTACGCACTGCTACGCAAACATGCGTAGATACAGACACACACGCATGCATACACATCTATATATACATAAGTACTCTGAGTGCATACGTATATGTGTCCTTTTACTCATATCTATGTATGTCAATGCGTATGTGCAGAAGAAATGCGAAAAATGGGCAAGGCCCTGAAAACACCTAAACTTACAGGGAGGGAGTACAAATAAAGCCTACCAGAGTACGGAGAGAGAAAGAGATGAAATGAAGTTGAGAGTCTGTTGGATTATGAAATGTAAACTTCTAAAACATTTATCAATTCTTTGCTTTTGTACTTAGTTATAATATCTCAAATACGTACTCGTTTGTCAGCAGAGCCATTCAGTTTTATGGGGCAATATCCTATGAAACGTGAGTCCTTAGCTTGAACATTTGGTTCCAATTATGCCGAAGAAAAGTGCAAAAAGAAAAAAAAAATCGAAAGTTTTTTTTTAATTTTCTTATTAACTAAATTAATTTCCGCTTTTGGGCTTCAAAAAATCTTCATTTCGCAAGTATCGGCAAGTACTTATATTTATATTTATATTTATATTTATATTTATATTTATATTTATA
>NW_023478976.1:0-1856 GCF_013731165.1 Rhagoletis pomonella | reverse complement strand
TATATTTATATTTATATTTATATTTATATTTATATTTATATTTATATATATATTTATAGTTATATTATTAGAGATGTCGAAAAAACATAGGTACATCGAAAATTTTCCACTCGATGTATCGCTGTGTTTTGAAAACTAGCCTCCCTGGTACCTTGAACCGCCATTTCAGCTATTGAATTGAGCAAAAGCAGAGAAGTCAGTTTGGGGGAAAAAAATCTTTGAAAAATTCTTGATTGCAGGTTTGTTACATAACTCATTCAAAGAGTTTAGGTTTGATCAATTGAACAATTTTCTACAGTAATTTAGATTTCTTAAGCCCTTTTTAATGCTCATCCCCCATATTTTCTCTATATAAAATTAATTTACCTTTTAAGTTATATGCATTCAGAAAACATAATACCAAATGAAATGGACAATAGGCCTGCCATCAAAACCTGAAAATTAAGGAAGAGTTTTTGAAGACTTAAAATTTTCCCTTCGGATGTTATTCCTAAAGGAATTTCTTCTCTGGAGTATGTTCCATATACTAACATACATACATTTTTTAAGTTTTACTTTATAGCTTTTGCTAAATGGAATGATAGTTAAGTTCGTCGACATCCTGAGAAGAGATAGGGAAATAAGTTTAACGGTATTTTTAAGCTTTTGAGATGGAAGCTTCAGGAAAAATTTTCTTTATGAATAAAAGATTTACCTTGACCTTTAAAATGACCTTCATATATAGAAAACTTTAAAGAAGTCGAAACCAGTATGCAATGTACGTTTTAAAAAGTTTTAATAATATATTTTTTATGTTCTTGTACTAACTAACCCATTTCCATGGTTACAAAAACTAAAAAATGCATTATTTTTTCAAATTTTGGTGTTATATATATACTTAAAGGTCATTTTAAATGTCAAGGTATTTGGAGGTGAATTCTCCGCCTCAAAATCTCTAAAATACCATTACCTTTGTTTTTCCATCTCTTTTCCTTCTCGAGATATTTGATTTTGTCCCATTTGTCCTAAAATTGAAGAATGTGCGCCTGTGGAATATTCTCTGATCTTTTACCCGTTGAATAACAGTCCAAAATTTCTTTGGTGTACGATCTCAATAGAAATATTTAGTGGTATTTTGCACGAGACAAAAATGATATCTCTCTTGGAGCAATTCATATAACAAAAGACAAAAAAATGGTGAATCAAACTATTTTAAACTAAATTCAATGATCAATTTTTATATATAGAATATTTTTACGGTAAATATCTTATATATATATGGTTTTGGTGCTTTCCTTCCAAGTTGAAATCAAGCGTTTTTATCTTTTTGATTAATGCAGTTGACTTGGCATTGAGTTGGACAACATTTTTTAGGTTTTCATTAATTTGTATAATTAATACCCCGGTCACGCTAGATTGTACTTTTTAGATATGTTATTGAGAAATCTTTTCTGAATCTTTTAAAAGTTTTTCTGGGGCTTTTCGATTCTTGGTGTAGAAATGAAGGGTTGACTTTACTAATATCTCCAGACATACTTGTATTTAGCTCAGTGATCACTTTGAATTCACTCCAAATGCTTTTCACCCTAATTTTGACAAACATTCCAGCCCTTGAGCGTTTCTCGCTACTCGTTATTATCATCTTCTGCTTCTTCCTAGTGAATTCGTTATTCTCCCTCTTCTACCAAAAACATTTATCCACTTAAAATCCGAAGGATTACAGCGAAATTCAACTCCACCTAAGTGCATACATATGTACAAGTATGTGTTAGTATTTCAAACACATTCACACGCACAATAACCGCAATTACTAAAGCATACATATGTACATACATACACACGACTTCTACAACTGAGACGAACATAAATCAAGCGAA
>NW_023478975.1:0-2479 GCF_013731165.1 Rhagoletis pomonella | reverse complement strand
CAGATGACATTTCGCCGAAATTTGGCAGTTGGTTGGTTTCTGCTGGAGATTTTAAACGAACGCACCTAATATTCACTCCCACTTGATAGGAATTGATGGGAATCTTTTGAATTATCTCTTGGATTCGCTACAAAATAGAAAACCACAAACTGGACCAAGGCGGAAAACTAAACTGAATCATCAGCTGTCAAATTGGGGAGCAAGTGGGGATATAAAGAGCGAAGTGTAAATAAATGAAGAAAAATTGCGCAAAATAAACGGTGGATAAAAAATAAGTCAAAACAAAATTGTTGCGTTGCCATATTTAACTTTTTTCCAATATAAATTTTTCAAAACTGTAAAAATTTTTTAGAAGAGCCAACAGGAATGTGGTGAATTTTTGAGCAATTTAACAATGTTGCGTTGGTCGCTTACTTATAGGGAATTTACATGATTCAACTTTCACAGGCGATTAGTTGAACCAAAAGTTGAACGAAAGTATGCAGCCGACCAACTTCATTGAAAGCGATTAGTTGAAAGGCCGTTTAAACTCCATGCATACTTTTCCATTGGAACAATTTTGACAACTAATACGTATATCTTCATTATCATGACAGTATTGTCCGGTGTAAACCCTAAGTTAAGCTTACAATTAGGTAAGCTGCAAGCTGAGAATAAATGTTCGAAATTGTAACGAGACCTTGAAGTAACTTTTAGCTTCCTGCATCTATCCAGACCTCTGAATTTGAACTGATTCAATTGTTTTTTTGGCTTACTTGGTTGACCGAAGGAAAATCCTATTTGAATAGAATATGTATTTAGATGCATCCACTATAGATTTTAGCAAGGAACAACATTAGTCTTCTGCTAATTTTTGCTATTCCTAGAAATTATTGAAAAAATAGTAAATGATTTTATATACGCAAAAGCTTTATTTACTTAGTTCGTTATGGCATAACCCTAAAATTTTCCAAATTCTGCGTAATTAGACGACTTTTTTATAGCTGACACTATTTTCGAAAGACACTTGTTACTTAAACTACATCTACAAAACCACAAACTATACATAATTCATATTGAGTATGCATAATTGTACACAGTGGTCTTGAAGCAACCATAGCTATGACTAAAATGCCAACCAAAACGGCTTACATAACTGTCTTTGTATTCCATCTGCTCCTATGCTTAAAATATTATAAAATGTTGATCTAGAACTTTCCAAATCCAGTTATATAATCGCGAAGGTCTATGGTAATATAATTATAACACTTTCTTATATAAGCATAAAATATTTTAACTTAGTTATTCAAGAGATAATATTACATAATTGCATATTTTAATAATTCTTATTGCATAAATTTTATAAATTTACAAAGTCAATATAAAATATTATTTTATATAAATTCATATGTGTTTTGATGAAAATTCAACGACAGTTTTTTTTAATTGATTATATATTTAGGGTCGTCAATCGAATTAACTTTATAATTGAGCCAAAATCTTAAAAATACGCCATGAATGGATTCTTAAGCTTGCTCCGACCACATTCCGAAGCTGTCGTCGCCTAAAAAATGCAGACAATGTTCCAAATGATTTAGAAGCACGTGAATTTTTAATGTTTCCGACATTTCTGTGCTTCGGAAGGCTTTAGCGAGTTTACTTACATGATTTTTTAATTCTGACCCAACTGACAAAGCAGTCAACCCATTGGTGGAGTTTTTTTCACTCAATACATTTAAGGTATGTGCTCTCCCTTGTATAACTTTTGGATGGCTGGTTGCCCGAGCAGTGAGCCAGATATAACAAGAGCATGAAGTTGTTCTTGTTTCTTTTGTCGAATCTTCATAGTTAGGCATGTTTGGAAGAGGCCGCGTTGCATTTGGTATATCCTTATCTCGGTCACAGAGAACCCTACGACATGTACCACAAATGCCTAATGGGAACTTCGAATTGGTCAATCTAAAATTTTCACTAACGTATTTTTTAATAAGACACTCCAATTTTCCGGTTATATTAAATTCTGAAGGTTTTGACGATCCGAATTTAATCTTTCTCCCACAAGGCGCGCACACTTTAAATCTGTTCTCTTCGTGATTACACTTATGTTGCGGATGACTTATAGAAGACATGATGTGCAATCAAATAGCTTACACCAGAAATATTATCATCGAGAAAAATACTATCTGTTTTTTTTTACACTAATATACAAAACGATAACTTTAGAATACTCTGTTGAACAAGAAATACTAACAATTGCAGTTAAATTTTTTCCAAATTTTCATTTGACAATATTTTAGGCATAGGAGCAGATATGATTTTAATTCCAACTGCTTAATGGTGTATGGGTGCCTTCCAAAACATTGTTTCAAGACCACTGTGTGTATATACATCATAGATGGGCACACCAATACAGTCTCATTTTGTCATGGTATTCGTGAATCGCGCTGAGTAACAGTTGCCACTTTTCTATATTGTACAAAAGTGCGTCGTTTTTTGCGCG
>NW_023478974.1:0-2479 GCF_013731165.1 Rhagoletis pomonella | reverse complement strand
ATTGTTACGATTATCCTCGAAACCTTGAGGGATTTCCCAAATAGACTCGGGCTCGTATCGCTGGATTGTTAAATAAAGGCTAACGATGACCGAATTGTAGTACAATTAACTTTATTGTACAACAAACAATTTACAATACTTGCTAATACAGTAAAAACACTTTACAATACTTGTTAAAGCAATAACAACGCTTTACTACTTGTTAACACAATTAAACTTATAGCTTGCTTATTCGCAACTCAATTCTCCGCTCACTTTACTTGTAGCTTGCTGACTTGTAACTCGTAACTAACTCAACTCCGCTGTGTCGTGGCTCTTATATACCTGCGCTCACACTTATGGCAACTCTAGAACGTTCTGAAGTTTATCGCTCATTCTCTTTCTCTCGCTGTTCGCAGTGTTCATCCAACTTGACGTTTCTCTTTGTGGAACATTCTACGTCATTCCTCGAACATTCTGCCTATTTCTCGTTGTTCGCTTTGTGTTGCCGCAGTATTCGCCACACTGCCCTCCACCTAAGTCTGATCGTCCCGATCAGACACACTTGCCGCTCCAACCGCTGCAAGTCTTTCCAAGTGGACCACTTTCATCTTGGTCCTCGGTCTACCAGCTATCTGGATTTGATGCACTGCGTCCTTCAGCCGTTTGTCAATCTTCAACGGATCTTTCCAGTCAAGTCCTTGCTTGGAGGTAAAGCTTTTCTTCTGCTGCGACATGTACAACCGCAATACGTTACTGGACATTGCTTCCGGCTTATCTCCGGGAGTGCACCATCTCACATGGTCGTGCTTCTGCCGGCCACTGGTGGTGACCAGACCATGTCTCTTCTCGTGGGCACCCTTTTCGCCAGATCTATGCCGCATCCTCTGTCCATGACACCCAGACTCCAGCCTTCGTGCTGCACTACCTTTAGCACATCTTGCTACATCCGCATCCTTACGCTGAAGCTTCCGCCGTCGTTTCGTATCTCGCTCTTCCGCCGATGCTAACTTCATTGACCGGACATGTATAATCTCACCCTTGGCTTCCGGCTTAACTGCTCGCTTTTGCCGACCACCTTTTTCAGGACACTTCAAACCGCGCCTACTGCTACCACAGCCGCTTCCATTTCCGGCCACCGGCGTATCACCATTGCAACGTGGTTCAGTGGCCTTCCTCCTGCCGGATACACTGCCTGGCTCGCCATGACCACTACCTTGTTGCGACCTCTTCTTCACTGAGCTAGCGGAACCGTCACGCTTTTCCTGTATCAGTGAACCGCTTCCTTCTCCTGGTAAAACCACTCCGTCTCCATCACTGCCAACCTCCGCCCAACTAACCGCTTCCGTTTCTGGTGGAATTGTCGACACTTCCTCTAAGACTAACCGGCTACTGCAGTACTGGCTGTCGTAACCAACCCTAAGTGGCACTTTCCTGTGACGATCTGTCAGGATCATTCTCTGGAGGTCAATCTTCATGCCTTGGCCAAGTAAGAAATCCACGCCGATGATGACTTCATCCACAATGTCTGCCACTATAAACTTAGTGTACGAGGCCCAATCGTCGATTATTACCTCGCATGGTACTTCTCCTAATACTTGGGTGCATTCACCAGTTGCAGTCTGCAGCTTTGCTCCAGGTAGTGGCTTCACATAAAAAGTGGCCAAATCCGGTCGAATAATGGAATGTGTCGCTCCAGTATCCACTGTCAGTACTCTCTCCTGCCCATTCACACATCCACCAATAGTGAGGTTGCTCGCATTCCGGCCAATTTGGGAGACGGAGATTATGGGCCCTTCAACTTCTGGAGCCAGCACGCGGCCCTTCCTGCTGACTCGTTTCAGTTTAACGACTGATCGGAGTCGGGCTCGTCATCCTCAGTCCTGCGCTTACGTACTGCTGAACTGTTTGACCTGTTGGAACCCGTCTTACATTCGCGTGCGAAGTGGCCTGGTTTTCCGCAACTAAAACATTTTCTAGCACCATCCTTCCTCTCGGTTGCACCAGGAGTATTCTTCCCTGCCATCAACTTGAGCGTTTTCAGGATCTCGTTCATCACGTCAGATGTTTCCACTTCTACTCGATGGGCTTTGTAGGCTGGTCTACTTAGGAGCGCTGCCGTTTCACGCGTCTGAGCATACGAGACGGTTTCAGCAAATGTTGCCTTTGGATTCGCGTACGTCTCTCGCTTGGTATACATGTCCCGCATTCCGTTGATGAACCTCTGGATTTTTACTCTTTCAAGGTGCTCACCAGATGCGTCTCCAATTGCCAAATGAGCCAGCCTTTCAATCTCAGAGGAGAATTCCTGTAAAGTCTCGTTGGATTTCTGGCAGCGATTCTCCAGCTCCATCTGGTAAATTTGTCTCCTGTGCTCGCTACCATAACGTCTTTCCACTGCACCCATTAACGCATCGTAACTGTTCCTTTCACAGTCGGGAATAGTCTGCAATATTTCCGCTGCAGGTCCTTTTAATGCAACGAACAGTGCAGCGGATTT
>NW_023478973.1:0-2479 GCF_013731165.1 Rhagoletis pomonella | reverse complement strand
AAAAATTCGTCTAAAAATGTATCCAATTGGATCTATTTAGATCCAAACGGCATCCCTGGTTGGCATCCATGATCGCGATCAACGATGGCCGAGTCGGAGGTCTTCTCGCTGAGCTACTTTCGTATTGTATGAGTAGTGAGCATTTGCACATCTACACCGCAAGTTTCAACTGTGCCGCTATGCGTTCCTTTTTCACTAGTTCAGAGATAGTTCATAGATATTTAGTTCGGAACTAGCGCTTTTTCAGACTGTCTCTAAATTTTACTGCAGGGTACACATGCATACGGATACATATGTATGTACGCATACTTAATTCAGAAAGCACGAAAGTGCACATGCATGTGTTTGTATGTACATATATACAAGCATTCATATAAATTCTCATGTGAATAAGTACTCGCATAGTCAAGTGGAAATAATAAATACATTAAGGGTCGCATCCTTATGCAATCCTTAGTAATAGCGTTACATAGGCGCTGTGGCTGCATAACAGGATAAACAGATAATGATGTAGAAGATATAACCACTCAATTGGCCAGCGGTTTTCACTATTTAATTGTTGGCCGATGTAGGAAATGTAGCTGCAGTATTTTCAAAAGCATAATCCGTGTATTGTTTTCCGCCCTTGTGGCTTGGCCGTTTGTATACTACGAATGCTCTGTGAAATCCCTGCAAAAAGAGCACCGCCGGCAGCAAAATGAACAGTCGATAAAAATGTATTTACAAATAAGGGAATTAACAAATGAACCTGTCAATCTTATATTCAATTCTCTTTGCGACTGTTTACTTATGTGCTTAATAATCATGTGGGATCTGCAGCGCCATCTGCCTAATTCGTAAGCCGCGATCTATAATAAGAAAGTAGGGCTTTTGCGTTAATTTTTTAGACATGTGACCATGCATCCATACATATATACTTATGCATGTAGGTACATGCATATATTGTTAGAAAAATATCTATACACAATACGGATGCACAGGGATATGCCGAAACATCTGCAAATTCAAATATTTATGTAGAAACATAGATATGGGTGTACAACGTACATTGAATATTAGTCATTAGAGTGAAAGTTAACTGTTCATATGGAACAGTTTCATGTAAAATTTTTCTGGGGTTCCACATAATAGTTCATGAATTTTATGAAAATTAGTCCTACACAACTTTGGGCCAATTAAGGTCAATTAAATAAAACTAAGGCGTGCCCAAAATTCATCAGTTCCTATGCACTCATATTAAAGCACGTATGTATGTAGGTATGTAAAAATATATTTTTGTTTTGTGCCGGGAGTGTTTTAGGAGATTATTTCTTTACACATTGATTTCATAAATTCGGGTCAAATTTGCAATTGGTACCGGAAAATGTTTTGGTACATGGTATTTGGCTAATGAAATGAAATCGGGTGCATATTTTTCAGAATTTTTTTTTTATTTATTGTATCACCGTAGTTATAGCCTCCTGTATCATACGGAGCAGTCGCATTTTTCAGACAATTGTCCTAGTAATTTATTTATTTCATACGAGACGCCAAATGTTCTGTATTTCTTTTAAGGCCCTTACAGTGCTGCCGGGTAATTGATATCGATATTGGAGATTAATTCAAAAAATTAATTTCAAAGTACAAAAAAGTTTTTAGTGCCGAATAAATGTAGGTGAAATTATCCATCACTATATAAATGAATATTTGCCCAAAAATGTACCGTTTTGCTGCAATCTGCACTGAAAGTAGTCGCTTTTTACTTTTTATGTACGCATAGTGATAAAAGTGATTTAATATTTCATTATTCCAAACTATTTCTAACTTTTATTTAAATATAAATCAAAAACAGCAGGGAACCTTCTTGTTCAGAAATTTGAGCAATAAAAAGTGATCTTATTTTCTTTTACTATGGTTCTAAGTGTGTTATTTTTATCGAAAGGGTAAAACCAAAGGGTTTTTGACTATATACGTAGACTAGAGTGATTCAAAATTTTTTTTTTTTGGAAATTCATAAACGCTATCTCAAATTATTGTTATTTGGGTTAAAAAAAGAGACACGTATTTTTCGCGCTGGTCGGTTTTTTATAAAAACGCTGATGTTCTCAATTTTTTTATTTTCATGACATGTTAAAATGCAAATAAAAATTTGTTTTTACATATAATTACTCTGAGTTTATTGGGGAACATTCCCTTAATTACATACCTGTGTTGGGCAATTAGAATGGGCCTAGTGCCCGAAGATATGCTCTTGAAAAGAGACTAGTAAAATTAAAACGTTGATACTGAACGATTTACGCATTGTCATGGGTTGGAACTTGTTATCAGGGGGTTTCTGGGGTTGCTAATTAGGAATCTGAAGTCAGTTTTTCGAAATTCAAAATGGCGGATCCAAAATGGCGGTCAATTTTTTTAAAAATGATTGGATTTGTTCGAAACCCGGCATTCGAGAGTTTTTGGGGTCGCCGATTACGAATCTGAAGTTAATTTTTTTAAATTC
>NW_023478972.1:0-2479 GCF_013731165.1 Rhagoletis pomonella | reverse complement strand
AATTTTTAAAATATCCTAGTATTTACATCGAACTTATCGTATTAACGGCTTTGTCAAATATTAAGCTCTAAAAACACCAGGAGAAAGCAAGGAACCCTGTTTCGAGCCTTTTGTAAAAATGCAATTTCGTCATCATTTAGAGCTGAACGAAGCCTTTCACTTCGGCGAGGAAAATGTACTTCAAAATTAGAGCAATGTGCGGATATATATGATCTGACAGTTCCTCCTCGACTCTACCTAGGTTTGGTTAGGTTAGGTGGCAGCCCCGTGTAATCGGGGCCCACTTAGGTAATTAGGTTATTGTCCTTTGTGATACCATATTCAGAACTGCACCCAATACTCAATGGATAATCTGTCCACCCTCGGCCACAAGGACCTTGCGATCGCGCATGTCCTGGTTTTCGCCCAGCGCCAGCTGAGCTGGCATGAGGCCAATCAATCCCGTATACCGCTTTTTATACGGCGATAGCATTTCGCGAGTACCTTTCCTGGCAACTTCGTCAAGCCACACAGTTCCTCGCAATGTCGCTGTAACCCGGAACCAAAATAAGCCTAATATAGAAGTATTCCGATGTGACCGAAGGAGAGAGCAGACATTCTTTAGCCAGGTTAGAGCGCACCTCCAATGTTCTCAAGGCCTTGATAGCCGCTTGGCTATCAGAATAAATGCTCACCTCCCTGACTGTCATGACACTCCGGAGCAGTGAATCCACTGCCTCCTTGATAGCCGCCACTTCCGAATGGAATACACTGCAGAAGTCCGTGAGGCTGAAATTTGTGCTGATGGCAGGCTCTAGATAGAAGACCCCACCACCAATCTTGGTATCCAGTTTCGATCCATTCGTGAAGAAGTTCACCGCTCCCCCTCCCCAGAAGGTGCGCTCGGCCCAATCCTCCTTTGAGAGAAAGTGGGTTCCCTTAGTTTAATAGCTGTTCCCGCCGACAGGTACTTTGTAGTAGAGTCCGACCGATTCCAGTTTTTTTTCAGGTACCGATGCCGATGCCGATTAATCGGCTTATGGGGAAAGAATCGGCCGATGCCGATGCCGATTCCGTAAAAAATTACAAACAAATGTATTAATTCATAAAAACAGTTTATTTAACGTAGTTAACAAAACAAAAGAAACAAATAATTGAATTAATTGGCTTGTTATGCAATATTACATACACATGTGGGTGAGATTATTATGTACATATATCACATTTATGTACATTACATAAAACCCTTTTTTATAGTGCTTAGCAAGAAATTGGAACATAAAATTTCATTTCGGTTTGTACTCAAATACACTCTTGCACTCAATGCATAAGAACTTAAATGCTAGGCATGTACATACATATGTACGTCTTTAAATTAATAGTCAAAGTTGAATAATTTAATATTGTAATGCAAAAATAGAAGCTTATTGGCGTTTTCTCCGAGTAAATTGGTACGCCTATCGCTATAGAGCTGACCCGCAGCACTGAAAAGCTGTTCACTCGCAACGCTTGACGCCGGAGCTGACATATATTTGGTAGCTATTTTTTTCAAGAGAAAATATGGACTCTGATGCCAATATTCAAAAATATTACTATCCCGAGGAATACGTTGCTCATTAAGATAGGAATCAAGCTGTTTTTTAATTGTGATATACCTTCTTTCACTTCAATACCTTGAGATAATATATCAGAATCGTGAGATTCCCAAAGATTGTTAGTGTGAATTGTTTCAGAGGAGCGAGTGGGAGAAACAGCTGGTAAAACTTCCAACGAATCTTCATTTGTATTTATTTGTTCTTTCAATAGAGTTTCACATCTACGAGTTTCTGCGGTTGAGAAATATTTTTGTTTAAAACGCGGGTCAAGTAGTGTGGAAATAAGCAACTCTGTATTTGTCTTAATAAATTCGAATCGCCGCGATAAAGACGTTTTTAAATTTACCTTTAGCATCGCAATTTCAGCACCGTCGTTATCATTAGATTCGAGCTTAATTTGAAACATGGAAATTAAAGGTATTATGACAGATGCACACGTAGACTCATAAGACAGATCAAGAGTTGCTTGGTAAAACGGCTTTAATACTGATATTACATTAGATATATCCGCCCATTCACTAACAGACAATATTTCTATAGAACCACGTTCTGCTATATATAAATTAATGGCAGCCTTCTGCTCGTATAATCTACTTAACATCAAATATGTACTATTCCATCTGCAAACAACATCTTGTATTAGTAAATGATTAGGCAAACTGCCTGCTCACTTCTCTTAAAATGTCCCACAATTTTTCGGCATTTGTGTGATATATCTTGAATATTTTTCCGGTTATAAATTGCGTCCTGAATCACAAGTTGCAAATTATGTGCCGTACACCCAAACCATTTAATATTACCCAACTTCATTGCTGCTCTCATATTTGCAGCATTGTCAGTTACCGCCAAATGAATTTTTGACCGAATGTTGTATTCTTCTATAACTTTGTTTAAATCAGCAAAAA
>NW_023478971.1:0-2480 GCF_013731165.1 Rhagoletis pomonella | reverse complement strand
CCCTGACATTCTAGGGTGGTATCCCTGCGGTCGATGTCTGCTTCGATTAGACAATACTGCACGGTGTGGTGCGTGATGAACGCTAAGCCACCACCATTATCTCGCTCGCGATCTCGACGGTGCACGTTGTACCCGGCGCAATTCAACAAAGTTGCTTGATGAACCTCTGGACTTCGTCCGTCAGTTCATATAGATGCCTCCTGACGTGCCTCGTGCATTATATTATGCTCCTTTACGGGGAGAATTTGCGCCTCGCCGTGAAGATGGTGCTCGGGCGACATCAGGAGGCATCCTGTCGCTGTCCTGAGTGCGGTGTTCTGTGCAGTCTGTAGCTTCATCCACTGCGTCCTACTAGTCCCCGGCGACCACACTGGCGCTGCGTAGTTCAAAACCGGCCGGCCTATTGCCTTGTATGTTGCCAGCAACGTTTCTTTATCTTTGCCCCAAGTAATGCCGGCTAGCGACTTGAGGACCTTGTTGCGGCTCTGTACTTTATTGACAATAGCGGTTGCGTGCGCAGAGAAGGGGAGCAGGCTGTCGAATGTTACTCCGAGTATTTTGGGGTTATTCACCGTCGGAATTGGTGTGTCATCGACGTGAATCCCCAGCGGTAGCCTGACCTCCTTCGTTCAGGTTGTGAACAGGGTCGCGGAGGATTTCGTAGGGGAGAGGGCTAGATACTTTACAGTGAAGAAGCGAGAAAGTTCGGAGAGATACCCGCTTACTTTCGAACACAGGTCATCAATTCCATTCCCAGTCGCCATGATCGAGCAATCGTCGGCATAAGAGACAATCGAGACACCCTCTGGTGGTTGAGGGAGCTTTGAAATGTAAAAGTTAAACAGTAGCGGGGAAAGGACACCACCCTGTGGAACCCCCTGTTTTATTTTTCTCTGTTTGCTCGTTTTGTCTCTAAACATTACCGACGAATGTCGACCACTCAGATAATTTGCCAACGACCGTTTGAGCCTCTGTGGGAGAGAGGAGGCCTCTATATCTTCTAGTAGCGTGGAATGGCAGACGGTGTCAAACGCCTTTGACAGGTCCAACGCTACTAGAATCGTTCTCTCACAGGGACGGTTTCGGTTAAGGCCACGAGTTATCTGAGTGTTTATGGCTGTTGTTGTACTGTGCACTTTACGGAAACCATGCTGATGCTTCGCTGGGGTCAAGTGGTTTGTGAAGTACGGGAGCAGCAAGGCCTCGAGTGTCTTCGCTACCGGGGAAAGGAGTGTTATCGGACGATAAGAATCTCCTTTGTTGGCAGGTTTCCCCGGTTTGAGCAGTGGGACCACTCTCCCCACCTTCCAGATGTCTGGGATGATGAGAGTGGCCATAGACAAGTTGAGGACCTCCGTTAGGTACGCTACCCCCGCAGGACCCAAATTTTTCAGCATCAGCATGCATATTCCGTCGGGACCCATGGCTTTGGAGGCTTTTGCCTTCCCGATGGCCACCTGAACTTCACCGCAAGTGAAAACAAGGGGGGCACAGGTTGTTGGCAGTTTGTGCAGCCTTCTGGTCACTCGACGCTTGGCTTTGTCCACCGGAGGATGCAGTATGAACTGCCGGCTAAAATAGCTCGCGCATCGCTCCGGGTCCGACGAAGCATGGTCGCCTAAGGAAATTTCGACTCTGTCGTCGTGCTTCGTCAGATTGGACAGCGACCTCACGGTTGACCAAAGCTTGCTCACACCAGAGGTGAAGTTACAGGTCTTCAGATGCTCCTCCCACTTCTTCCGCTTATGTACGTTTACTATTTGCCGAATCTCCGCGTTGAGATCCCTGATACGGGGATCTCCGGGATCGGCCTGACGAAGGCTATCACGCTCATCGGCTAGAACAGCCGCTTCGGCAGGGAAGTTTGGACGTGGGTCCGTTATACATCCTGCCGGTATGAAGCCAGCTGCAGCAGCAGTGACAGCCCTGCGGAACTTACGTTCACCGAGATGGACGTCGGTAGGTGTGGGGAGCGTTGTGAAGGTGTTTTCGGTAAACTACGCGTAACCTTTCCAATCAGCTTTAAAAAAGTTGATATAGGTACGGTGTTTGGCGGAGGCAAAGTCGGTTGGTTTATCTATCGAGATGACTATGGGTAGGTGGTCTGATGCTAAAGTCAGCATAGGTCGCCATGTTATGCTGTTTATCAGACCAGCGCTGACTATGGTGATGTCTGGCGAGCTACAGCAGTTACCCATAATTCTGGTGGGTGCGTCGTCGTTCATTGTGCAGAATGTCGAATCGTCTATCTGCTCAGCCAAGTCTGTTCCCCTACGATCGTTTGACAGGCTTGAGTGCCAAAGATCGTGGTGCGCAGTAAAGTCACCTACTACCATACGATTTTCACCTCTGAGGAGCGCACCTATATCAGGGTGATATCCTGCCGGGCAGCAGGTTACAGGGGGTATGTATATGTTAAATATTTCGAGCTCAACATCGCCTGACCGGATAGCGATGCCCTGACATTCTAGGGTGGTATC
>NW_023478970.1:0-2480 GCF_013731165.1 Rhagoletis pomonella | reverse complement strand
AGCTAATCGAATTAGTGATATACTTAGTTACATTTTATTCTGAGCATACTAAAAATAGAACCAGTCAAGACTACAGACAAACGACTGACAGATCAACAAACACATGCCAGATAGCTTAGAAAATAGCTAAACGGCAGTGGGTTCGGATAGGTGGAGTACACACTCGTACTTATGTATGTACATATGTAGATGAACCGGCTGCCACTTATCGACCTATTTGCCTGCAGCTTCAAGTGTCAGCACGTTCCCACTTCGACCCCATGCTTAGTGTAGGTATGTATGTATGTATGTATGTATGTATGTATGCATGTGAGTAAGTGTGTTGCTTGACGTTGGCGGTTGAAGAAAACAACAACACTGGTGGAAGTAAAAATAAAAACTTGGTAAACAGAAAAGTTTAATGCGCCACAAGACAAGAGGCAAGTACATACATAGTATAATTGCACACAAACACACATACATACATATGTATACGCAAATAAGTGTAAATATGTTTCGTGGCATGCCTACACACATATGTACATGCATAGGTAAGTATTTAGTAATTGAATTATTTCAATGTGCCAATGCTGTCACGTTTTTCAACTACGAGTATTTCCGAACGTTCGACTTCCACGAAATGGGCAATCGATTGATGCGCATTGCGTTGGAGCGCAATTTGGCTGGATGGGCGGGTGAGCGGGTGAGCGGTGTGGCGGTGAAGGGTGAAGCAAAAGTGGGATTTGAAGTTTGTTTAAGGGTGTCTGAAGCACTGGATTTGAGTGATGGCGTAGGTAAAAGGCGTCATCACAAGCTACTAAAGGTAATTGATTAACAGCTTCAAATGTATGTATGTATGTATATAGCGTTTTTGTTTTTGTGTGAGTGTATGTGGGGCATTCCAGTCCGATTCGAACACCATTTGAATATAGCAACTCCGATTTTTTCATAGTTTTTTATGTTATCCAAAAATGTGAGTAGACTTAAGGCTTGCGAAATAAGTGTCAGTTTTTAGCAAAAATTTTACCGGGAATCTATCTTTTTTAGAAATCAACATTTTATATTACAAATTTGAAAATTTTGTACAAAATTGTTTTTAAAAATTTTTTCGTTTTTATATTCCAAAAGTGTTTTGAAAATGCTCTTTTTTGGCAAAGTTATGGGCATTTAAAAAAAGGGCCTTTTTTCAAAAATCGATATCTTGAAAACGACAGGACAAAAAAAATATTAAAAAATCAGTAAGTCGTCTCTCATTTGGTACCATAAGAGTGAAAATTATGAAAAATCGCAGTTCCAAAATCGGGCTGAAATGCGCCATATACATATGTATGTACATACGTACATTAGGTTGGTCCGAAATAAGTAAAGTCGGAATTTTAATGCTTTTAGGATTGACCTACATCGAAAAAATACACCCCTATATTTTTATTTTGAAAAAACAAAAATTTTTAGAGGTCGCTCAAAGTTTTCCATTTATTTTATGTGGGGAAAAAACAACTTTTCGTAGAAATGGTATGGAATTTCTGGCATTTTCTGGGGGTTTTGGCGGACCTATAACATATAGTTTCTATGAAAAAATGGTTAAATAATTAATTTGGTATTATTATTGGGAATCTTCAGAAGAGAAACAGAATTTTCCGATCGAAAAATATTGATTTTCAAGAATTCCATACCATTTCTTTTTTTTTTCCCAACAAAAAATACATGGAAAACTGAGCGTTTTGCGTGACGTCTAAATATTTTTTGATTTCAAAATAAAAAATAGGGGTATATTTTTTCGGTATAGAAAAATCCTAGGGGGTGAGAGCATACAAATCCCGACTCTACGTTGTCCACATGCATTTTTGGACCACCCTAATATACATACATATCAAATATTCAGTCCACTGTCCATTGTTGCCCCTGCGAATGTCTGCCATTTGCGGCGAAATGTGCAAATTTAATTTGGTATCAGACAATGGGCAAATCGACTAACGTCTTACTGTCGCCTGAATTTCCGCATTTCGTATTTGCCTAATACACATACGTACATACATAGCAGTTAATTTTTAATTTATTTATTTTTTTGGAATTTACAAAACTTTCGTTTTCATTGCAGCATTTTGCGGATGTGTACGCATACTTATACGTAGAATTCACGCATGGCGGTGGTGCCAATATTTGTTTGATACGAGATTTTTAATAAGATGAATTCACTGACACACTTAAGTATGTATATTTTGTTTAAGGCCTGTGTGCAGCTTTCAAGAAAACGATCAAGAAAAAAATCTCCATAATTTCGTGTGTGAGACCAAGGAATTTTGACATCTGATACAGCTAGTGACAGCCTGTTGCCTCACTCTTTCCTCAAGAAATAATGGAACGGGCATATACTACATATTCTGTTGCGAGCATGGGTTGCCTTGCGCTCTTTTTTCACAAAAAAACTTTAGAAAATTGCAGTAGAAAGCGTAGAAAATTTCTTAAGAACTGCGTACTGCCTTAAGAAAATTTGACACTAG
>NW_023478969.1:0-2481 GCF_013731165.1 Rhagoletis pomonella | reverse complement strand
TAAAGTGACCTATAAAAAATTTACTGCAGCAGATAAACGTCTTCTTTTCCTTTTTTACGTCACAACAGGACCCGGTTTTACTTAGCCCAATAGCAGTTCGTACCATGAACCAACGACTACAGATCACGTAATCCGCCATCGTTGTATTTGTAATCGATTTTCAGAAAAAAGTTTTCGTAGCGTTTTTGATGTTTTTTGGTTCTGTTTACATCGTCTTCTACCTCTTCGTAGTGATATTTTAGCGATTTTATGTGTTTTCTGCAGCGGTTTTAATTAGAAATTTTGATTTATTACAAATTTATGATATAATATGAAGTGCTTTGTGATTGGAACAAGTTTGTGCGTCTGTTTGATTTGCCAAGAGGCGTAAATTTGCGTGAAAAGTGGGTGCACATTTGTGGTCAGAACGTTGGCATTGAAAAATCGGCCGGTGCCGATAATATGCGATTGTAAAACACTCTCAATCATTAAAACCACATTTTATGAACTTTTTTTGCTAATTGTCATCAAGTTTCACTTTTTATATTTTATAATAAATACAAATCTAATCGCACTCAATAACCGCGCCTTTTTCGTTTTCTTTGTTTGTTTTCATTTTTAGGCAGATGTCAAAAACACTCAGAAATTTACTTTTTTCATTCTTTTCCGATTGCGTGATCTGGTTAGTTGGTTCATGGTTCGTACTACAATTTTGTCTGCAATATCCGCAGGCGCCAGTGTGTGTGTGGTTCCTAATGCTCCGCTAAATCCTATTTTACAGGTGAAGCCTTTTCTAGTGAGTTACCAGACAAGGGCTCCTTGAAACAATATAGGCTTAAATCTGGTTTCCTAGAGCTAATGAATTAATTTGGGCGAGAGACCTCAGCTTTTGCCGATATCTCCCCTACGGCGGAACAAGGCAACCGACACCTTTCTTAACCTTTCCTCAATGCTTCCACGACAGCCGCCGTGATTCAGGTAACCTTGAGCCAGATCAAAAAGGGTGTCTAGGAATCGTCCCTTAACCAAAAGTCCCACATCATCTACATAGGCGATCACCGGTCAGCCCGCTTTTTCCAGTTTCTCTAGAAGGTCGAAGACAGTAACACCACCTTGTGGAGTGCTCCTAATGACTCTGCACTGATTGCAGGCGCTGCCCCACTCCGCCCCGACAGTTCTGCGACGAAGTAAGTTGAAGATAAACCTTGTTACGTTGAATTCACCCCAGATCTTGAATATACTGTGGACGCAAGCGAAAATTGTGATTTTTGGTAAATTTTCTAAGGTGTCCCTATGGACCCGTAGAGGGCTTAGGTGGTCGGGGTTGCATTTTTGTCATGGCGGCTCATGCACTCCCAAAAAGGTGGGTTGGAGGTGCCACGCCCACGCGCACACCACCGCTTCAAAGACCGCCCCTATAGGAAAGTTTCCACAAAAAATTAAGCTTGCATAAAACAATAAGCGGATACATTTTAATAGTGGATGAATAGTGGCGAGTGAATATTGAGTTGTTGTTGTTGTTGTAGCGGCTACTAAGACCCGTTCGGGGCCGTTCATCCATCAACGTTGTCGTCGATTTCAGCTAGTGGTGTAATAGCTCATCCAAAAGAGCCAAATTTAACAAAACTTTTTGGTTATAACTTTTAATGTGTTAATAATATTTACCTTCCGCTTCCGTCGATTGGTACCCTTTCCGACATTTTTGTAAATATTTTAGCAGTTGTACCCTATACAAGAGACAATAACGCAAATGAAAATTGTGATTTTTGGCCATTTTTCTAAGGGGGTCCTAGGGAACCATACGGGGCCGAGGTGGTCGGGGCGACATTTTTGTCAATGGCGGTTCATGCCCTCTCCAAAAAGGGGTGTTGGAGGTGCCACGGGGAAATGTTTCGTGGCTGACCCATCGTTTTTGGTGGGGACGGAGGGGTTTTTTATAAAAAAAAAATGTTCTTTTTAACAAATGTATTTTTGCGTAGAATTCCTTTCTGGGTAGGCGGCCTTCTGCCGCACTTAGGGATTATACCCCTCACAAAGTAGAATTCTCTTTCTGTTTTGCGAAGAAAAGGAGCTGAACACCTTTTGCAGAGAAAACCTTTTATTCACCTCATACTTGTCAAAAATTTACTCGCAGCAAACTTTGTTACCGATTCACACACGCTCTCTTTTGCATATTTTGGAGTTTGACAGCTGAACTCCGCCATTTAATTTGCATATGCAACCAAAGTCAGACGCGTGATTTTGAAGGTGTTTTTCTTTAATGAATTGTGATTAATTGGTTAATATTAAAGTCGTAAATAAAGTTATAACTAATCGAGTAAAGTATAAAGTGAAGGGGAATACAAAAATATATTGGTGAAGTGGCTGCTTTAAGGAGAATCGGAGTGATAAATGTACGCTAATTTCCGAATTTTACAAAAAAGGGCATATTTCAAACCCAATTTGTAAATAAATGAGTGACCAAAAATTACAAAAGTGGGTGTTAAAATAATGTGTAGACCC
>NW_023478968.1:0-2481 GCF_013731165.1 Rhagoletis pomonella | reverse complement strand
AGTGAAGTAGAATTCAAATGCTCTCCGGGTGCAAAGTAGAAATGGCGTTGCTGATGATGAAGTGGCGGCGGTTGTTGTTGTTTAATCGAATTCAAATCATCGTCCGTATGATTATTGTTCAATGGTATATTAAACAATGATATGAATCCATTTCTATGGAAGGGCGATTGTTGTTGAGGCGATGCTAACGCTTGTGATTGCGCCGTGTAATGCTGCGAAGATGTAACGAAAGTTGGATTATAAAATAAATCTGATGGCTCCGGGCTATGCAAATGCTGCACGTCAACCACAGACATAGTTTGTTGCGAAACATTGAAGTTTGCTGCCAACGACGAAGAGTTTGAAGACGCTGAAGATGATGACGAACGTGACACAGATTTAACTTGGTTATACTTATTGCGACTTTGTGAAAATGCCACTGAATTAGTTGATGAAGAGTCAGAATCTTCACAATCGTGTTCGTGCGAACCAGCGACGCTAAGCGTCGGTTGTACAGAATCGCAAGATGTGCCGGAATCCGTGTGTTGTGTATAGCACACCATATTTCCTACGGTAATCGGAGATGCTGATTGCGATGATGAATGCGCGGCAGACACATTCATGATAAAAGGCGTCACCAGGCTCTTGTCATGCACAAAGCTTTGTTGGTGCTGCTGAGACTGATAGTGGCTAGGAGCGCAGGAAAGAATCATCGATGAGGAGACCTCTTGAGGTTGTGAACCAGGAGTATCAGATTGAAGTGCTGGCAATGAAGGACTACAACTACTCGTTGGGACAGTTGTGCTCATGCCGACATTTGGAAACGATGAAAGCCCTTCAGTATTGACGTAGGTTAGATTGTAAATGTTTTGATGAGGCTGCTGAGAAGTTGATGATTGCGATACTCCTATTGCTGACGAGTATTGCTGAGAGCTGTGTTGTTGTTGGTTATGATAATTAAATTGCTGCATTCTATGATTACCACGATGTGATGACGCATTTATTTTTCCAGGTAGTGTTTCAATAGCTAAATTCATTTGGGTGCTGGATTTTACTTTCTGCTGGCGATAAGATGTAGTTGATGCTTGCGATGAATTGGATGACGTTGAAGACGTTGACGAAGAGCATGAAGAAGTTGCGTTGGATACACGATTAGGTTTTTTTAGTACCTAATAGTTTGTGTTGCAACTGCTTGCAAGCACGCATATTGTTACATACAGCACTATTTGAGCTACTTTCGATACTAACATCTATACTGTCGACACCACCCTGCCCTACCGTACTATCTGGCTCCTCGAGATTACTACGATTCTCAATGGCGTGCAGTTGGTAAGAATTCGAAATGGCATCGCCGTGGATGCGCTGGTTTTGATGCATATGTGGCTTAGAGCAGTGCAAGTGATTACCACTTCCATTTCGAGTTATTCGTGAAATTCCCTCATTTCCCACTTCGCTGTGATAGGTGGAACCCATCGTTTGATAACAATGTTGTACTGCCGGCACACGTTGCTGCTGTGATTGTGGCTGTTGATAACGGGATGCATAGTAGCTATGACGCTGATGGCTGCGATAGTTGCCATTGGTATTACTATCAACACCGCTACTGTCCCCACTTCCATTGGCAGTATTATTCACATTGTTTCCACCTCTGCTATTGCCGCCATAGAAGTTTTCGTTTAGAAGTTCTTGTTGAATAAATGAGGCTATTGTCAGCTGCTGTGGATGATGGTGATGCTGCTGAAAACGATGTACGCGTTGGTCTCTTGTATGATGAGCGCCAGCAGTACCGTTGCTACTACTAATTCCAACCCCCCCACTACTGACCATATAGCGTGCATGATGTGTATGCGATCTTTGGGGCAAAACATTTTGGTAAGAGTATGCGTTACGCACTGGCGACATAACGACTGTGTCTTGACTATTGGACATTGTGTTAGTACGCATGTTACTCGTATTCGTATTTTTTCCAAGCGCTGATAAATTTGCGCCACCTGTCATTTGTACCCCCACTGAATGCAGGAAATCTAGTGAATAGGAATTGGGCGACGTTGGCACTGGCACCGGTGTTGATGTCGTCGATGGATTAGATGACGTTGTCAAAGTAGCTGTTAAAGAAGAGGTTTCACACGAGGTTGTAGACGTGACTGTTGAAATGGATGTCGTTTCTGAAGATACCGACGGTGTTGCTAGTTCTTTCTTGATATCAACTTCATTTGTTAATGTCGACAAAGGAGATGCAGCTGTTAATATCACGGCATGTCTTGTGGATTCCACGGAGGTGCTGCTTTCGTTCTCTGCGGTGATTGTTTTTACTGTAGAATCAACTGTAGTGGTCGTTGCTGCTGTGGTTGATGTTGTCTTCGCTGCCAAAGCAGTGGTCATTTCTGTCTCATTCGCCCTCGGATATTCAGCTGAGTATGGATTTTTTTGACTTCCAGCAGTTAAGTACTCCTCATCAGCAATACAAACAGAAGAGTACTAATAAATTACAAAAGTTTAATA
>NW_023478967.1:0-2481 GCF_013731165.1 Rhagoletis pomonella | reverse complement strand
TCAACAAATAGCCATCAACACATATAATTGACAATCAAAGCAAAAAACAAATGTAGGTGAAATTTAATTAAAAGCTGCCTAAAAAATGTAATATTATTACTTCAAAATACTGCCGCACATACTGTGCGCCCGAATGTATGCTATATTGATACTACATATATTTTCATGGCATAACAAACCATTTCGCACTCTTTAACGCACTGTTTTCACCACTCTAAAAGCAACTGGGTATGAAAATGAAATTAAATTGCATCACAATATTTACATACTATATTTGCTCCTGTTTTTGTTTTAATTGTCAAAGCAAAACATTTCACACATTTTCGATAGATTCTTTTTCAAAATATTTGCAAGCTTATTTGTCGCAAAAGCCATTAAAAAGGCAAACAAATATTTGCGTGATATTTTGAAATATTAGGAACACAAACAGAAAAATATTAAAGGTAGGTATGCAACTTTAAGTGGAGTTTTTAACACCGGAGATAGTAAATTTAATATTGCCATTGTTTAAAGTGAAATAAAATTGAGAGAATTATATTTGCACTTAATACTTCTAACAGTAAATTCCAAACTTACTACCATAGTTCCTTTAAATGACTATAGTCATAAATAGAGTGTGAAAAATATGCCCAAAAATTTTCTTTTATTTAAAAATACATTATTTGAATTTTTGATTTTTTTTTAACGCCTGAAATCGGGATTTTGCTGCATACTTTATACCGCCCTAGTTTTGACATTTCGGGCGAGATTTGTCATTGCGTGGGATAGGAAGAGCAAATTCATTTTATTTCCAACCTTCAACATTAAACGTTTTAGCAAGCGACGATTTTTTTTTCTCTGAAAGCGTAAAAATAAATTAACAAGTCGAAAAGTTACTAGCCAGTTTCACAAATGCAATTTAAGTGAAAAGATATTTTTTTAACTGATATAAAAACTGGCGAGGGAAATAAAAATGTTTCACTCAGATTGTTAGTGAAACCGACAGTTAAGACTGGTTTTCACTATACCTTTACAGATAATGTAATGGGCAGCGCATGTACCCGACTAAATACCTATCCTGATCGAAATCAATCGATAAACCGCTTTTTAATCTCATTTCACAATGTGTTTTCACTAGGGCTGTGCGATTATTCGATTACTCGAGCAAGTTGGTTAATCAATTATTCGGTTAATCAATTACTCGAGTAATCAAGATTTTGATTACTCAAAACGATGATTAATCGAGTTACTTGAAATATGATTACTCAAAAATAATAATTTTGCTCGTTAAAAGAGTTTACTTTGGAAAATGCTTATTTTCTTTTTTACATTCTGTATATGAAACAATTTTTCGTTTTAATTTTTGAAAACAGAAACGTTGTTTTCAAAGTATCAAGGAACTTTAACTACTTTATACATATGTAAAGAGTTGAAATGTTGATTACTCATTTTACTCGAAATCTTGATTAATCATAAAGCAAATTACTCAAATATTTTTGTTTTTGGTTAATCAAAAATCTTGATTACTCGAGTAACTGACCTTTTGAGTAATCATAATTTCCGATTAATCGAATAATTGAGTTATTTACTTTATGATTAATTAAAATTTTGAGTAATCAATTAATCGCACAGCCCTAGTTTTCACTTATTTGACGACAAATGCCACTGAATTTGACATAGTGAAAACCAGCCTTTAAAGTTTATATTTCGACTGGACTAAATATAAATATTGATGGATAACTCATACGCCATGGCTTGCGAGTAGCTTAGGCAGGGATGAAAGTATGAGGTGCATGTTTTTTGAAGCTGAGTTTTTAAATACGAGGTTCATAACAACGCACTCGAATAAAATAACAAAAGTCCACACCTATCCCAAGCCTGCTTGATTACTTTGCTGACAGTCGAAAATACTTGCATGCCATGGCGTATGAGTTATCTGTCAACATCAACATTTGGTCCGGTTGAAATGTCCAGAAATTTCAAGTCGTTGTAACTTTGTAACGTTTGGCCCGAAAATCCTTGATAAGTAGGCTTTCAAACTAGTGTAGGTAAGTGTAATTCCATATTTTTTTTGTTTTTGTATAGGGACTAACCCACCCGCTCGTCTGCCTTCGGCTGGCGAGGTATTTACAGATCTTCCAATATAGCCTTCAAATAGAAAGTGTTAATAAAAAAGCGCTATCTGAAAGCGTTTACTTAGAAGCGTTTCTCAATTTGCCTACTGGGTAAATAATTTTTATTACTATTATTTTTTTTTGCAAAACAAAAATTGTACTTTATTAGCCACCGCATTTCAAAAAATGGCAATCATTTGGCCAATTAATGCCTCGTTAGATTTAGTGGCACTTTTTTAAGCTACATTTTTACAATGCCAAAAAAGCAGTTTTTATAGCTACAGTTTACTACGTTTACATCTACTTTTTTCAAGCGATCAACAAAAAATATTGAAAAAAAATGGTAGTGAATAAAATTTAAAAAAGTTGATAATAACAAGCGGGTAAA
>NW_023478966.1:0-2481 GCF_013731165.1 Rhagoletis pomonella | reverse complement strand
CGATAACTACAAGAAAATCGATAACTACAAGAAAATCGATAACTACAGGAAATTCGATAACTACAAGAAAATCGATAACTACAAGGAAATCGATAACTACAAGGAAATCGATAAGTACAAGGAAATCGATAAGTAAAAGGAAATCGATAAGTACAAGAAAATCGATAACTACAAGAAAGTCGCAACAATAAGGACTTTCTTTTTACATTTAACAAGCAAATGGCTTTCTTCCACTATTAATTGACTCTACTTTTCAGAAACTTGCTGCAGACTTCCTAAAGAAAAAGTTGAAGAAGCAGTTAGACCTGTCGACCATCTACTCACTCCATTAAACGAACTGCTCAAGCTCAGTCAACTCACTGTCAGCAGCAGACATTCAACAACGAACAACAATATTTTATTCTTGAGAATCGTATCCGCTCAACCTTAATGCCTTAAAATATTTTAATTAATTTGAAATTAAATTGAATGCGACACCAACAGCTTGATTCATTTTGCCGCGCTACACCACTAAACTAGCGTTACTGCTGCTATTCTCACGACACTTCTTCAAACATTTTGCTACTCTTTGCTACTTTTCTGTTACCATTTGCATTTGTCCACTTGTATTTGTTTATTTACAATTTTGTGCACTAAAAACTTTTTAATGAAGCAATTATTATTGCCGTTGGAGGTAAGGTCGGGCGACAGCGCAGCGCGCAGGAGGCGTGGTAGATGAGCAGCAGGTAGCGCTGCTCTTCACTAACAGCTGTCAACTAAAGCTGCGTTTGCTTGCTTGCTGCTCCTGTGCTTAACCCGATTCAAAGTAAATACAAATTAAAATAACTTGAAGTTAATACAAAATGACGAAATAGTGTTGCCTTTGTTGGTGGCAGCAGCAAACTTCAAACTAACGAATGCAGTTTTCAATTCATACTTATGCAGAGAGTATTATTTATTTATTATTCCCATTTGGTATAATTGAAAAAAGGCAACGAATAACGTTGTTTGAATTTGGTTACTAAAGTAATGGTTCGCCAAAATGAGGTGAAGAGGTGAAAGTAGGGTAAAATTCAAGAAAATTAGAAAAGAATAAAAGAAGTAGAAGTACTAAGCCAAGCCACTGAACGTAGATATTTTCTACTTTTCATAGTTGTAGAGTAGAGACACTCTGCATGCGTCAATAGAAAATATATAGAAAGCTGAAAAAAGCTCTGCCCGCGCAAGGCAAGGTGAAAACTCTGCTTAACTGAAATGGAAACTCTAGCCCTAATTTTATTTTCGATTTTTCACACAAATTCCCTCGGTTATTTGAGACTTGGGGTAAATGAAAAAAACAGTTCAATGAAACAACAATTATCTATGTCCCGAAATTGGAAAATACGCTAGTTCAGATCTGTTTAAATGCAACTGTTTGTTCAACTCAACTTCCTAACATAAAACGGCCCTGGAAGAGTCATCGAAATTATAACGCAAATAAGTCATCAGCTGATTTCATAGAATTTGTCGACCAAGCTGACTTAGTTCGAATTGTGAAAATTCGAATAGCTAAAATCTGGTGGTTTATAAAAGTTCGCTTAATTGGCTACTATTGCACTTAACTAAAGTACTGCTAATTGAAAACCTTAGTTAACTGAAACTCAACGGCCGTAAAAATGGTGTTGCATTAACCGGTTTCGAAGGTAAAGATAAAATTTCGACAACCGTAAATGTTCTATAACGACAAACCATTCATAGTTTTAAAATATCGATACTAATAAAAAATTTGGTACTTATTAAAACCGATCAAGATAAAAAACCGATAACGATAAAAAATCGATAACAATAAAAAATCGATAACAATAAAAAATCAATAACAATAAAAAGCAATAACAATAAAAAATCGATAACAATAAAAATCATTACCAATAAAAAATTGATAATAAAAAATGGATAATAAAAAATCGATAACAAAAAATAGATAACAATAAAAAATCGATAACAGTAAATAATCGATAACAATAAAAAATCGATAACAATAAAAAATCGATAACGATAAAAAATCGATAACAATAAAAAATCGATAACGATGCAAAGTCGATAACAATAAAAAATCGATAATAATAAAAATCAATACAATTTCGATAACTGTAAATTTTCTATAACGACAAAACATTAATATTATAAAATATCAATACTAATAAAAAATTTTATACTTTTAAAAATCGATCATGATAAAAAAATCGATTTCGATAAAAAATCAGTAAGGATAAAAACCCATAACGATGAAAGATCGATCACTATAAGAAATTTATATCTTCAAAAAATCGATAACTAAAAAATCAATAACGATAAAAAATCGACCAATAGCGATAAAAAATTCGACAACTACAAAATTTCGATGGTATTACTTTTTCAATAACGATAACGACCTTTCGTTATGGCCTTTTTCTTATTTATCAAATTGACCAAAGAAAACTTCTCTGTTTGCTTTATTTCTCGTCTGGCTCTCGCGATTTAAAT
>NW_023478965.1:0-2481 GCF_013731165.1 Rhagoletis pomonella | reverse complement strand
GGAGAATTTCATATAATTCATTCAGCTAGTGGAATAATAAATATGAGAAAAGTGGTACTTTTAAAACACTAATTTATTTCAGTTTTTTCACTAGAAATCGATATCTAAAGTGACTAGTTTAGAAATGGTTCGGAACTATAGAAAAAGGGATGCAGAACGAACTAGATCTTATTTGTCGAATTGAGAACTAATTCGGAACTAACGAATAAGGGATCCAGCGGGGGGCTTGTTTACTTTACATAGATATATGTTCGGCGGCTTTTTCGCTCAAGGACGCTTCTATTCTGCGCTTCGCAAATGCTTTTTCATAGCTTGGTAATACAAAACTAAGATTTGTGTTAACATTTCAACATCTTGGGACCCTCCGAAATCTAAGAAGCGGCCACCTCTGCAAACTCAACTACAGCTAAAGGTATGTAAACGTACATTTCTTAAAATTTCAAATTGAAAACACATTCCTTCCAAAAAAACTTAAAATCGCACAAACTTTTTTTCTTTCGTCTGTCGATTTTAGAACTGGTTCGGAACTATAGAATTTAGAACTATTTCGGAACTATCGAATAAGGGATGCAGCGGGGGGCAATTGACACTTCCTAGGACATCGCCATGCTAAATTCGCCAGTTGCTTCCCTGCAGCAAACCAAACTGGTTCAGAACTTGCGCTGAGCTAGCCTGAAAAGGGACGGTACTAGTTCTTCATCTATCCCAAATCAATGCTTTCAACTGTCTTTTTGAACATGGCAATGTCCTACGAAGCGACAATTGTCGCCCTCTGCAGAACTTTTGAACTTGTTCTGAGCTGACTCTGGCTTAGATGGTTCTGAGACAGTTCATATAACAACAGTTCCTAGATAGATCAAAAAGAGTCACCTACGGGCTAAAACAAATTTGATTAGTTTCGAGCTGGTTCTAAGAAGTGTAGTATAGAGCCTTTTCTTTAAATACTGTAATTCAAAAAGCATGCATAAAATTTGTAAATAAAAATACATACTTCATTTTATTTTTAATAGCTATTTGTTTTGCACTAATCTACTTTTTGAGGTAAACTGTGCTTTAAAATTAGGAATATAAAGTGTCGGTTATTCCTTCATTTTCTAAAACCGTTATTCTTAAAAATAATTTATATTTGTTACGTATAATGGGTATTGCTGTGTTACTTATATCTTCAAATCTAAGTCGTGTGACAAATAGAGAAAAGCGCTGATATACTTATGTATTGAATACTTATTTGTGATAAGTCAGCGTTATATTGTATTAAATGTATTGAAATGTAATACATAGATTCTCCGGCATCGAATTAAGAATATATATAATTTTTAATATTCACAATGGTTTTCACGTTAAATATTTTTCGTATTTTTTTTTTAAGGATGGTTCATTTTACAACATAATCATTTAAATTCACGTTCCTAACTGTGTTGGAAGTTTAATAGAATTTTAGAAACCGTTATAAAAACTTCAATATTTCAAATCAGAGTTTAAGAGTATGCAGTTCTATAGCCCGTTAAATTTTAGTGTAATTAGTCGCGTTCATTTTTTAACTCTTTTTACGCACGCACTTGGAGGTATCCTCCTACTTAATTATTTTTATCTCAGATGCAAGGTTACACTTTACTACATTAAAATTTTATGGCCCTCAAAACTGAATACTCGAACAAATTTAAATGTAATAAGAGCTATGCGGAAACGGAGAACGAAATGCGGAACGAAAAATATTTAAAATTACAAATGTTGGAAATAAAAAAAAAGTATATCCGCATATCTATACATTTTCATTTTTCAGCTTTTTCCGATCCCGCTCACACAAACTCTTGGCTCAATCCTTCTCGATTAGTCCTGAAATATACTAGCCAAAAATGCGATTGCTTTAGAAAAAAGAGAACCATTTTGAAATATGAGTGTTTTTTCTCTCTAGAAAATAATGTACGCAACTTCACATACGCCCTTTTGCATTTTGTTGATACGCGGTTTTGTACTTTAAACGACGATATTCAATTCAAACAAGTAATATTTATCAAAAAAAATCGACTTCAATTCTCATATAAAAAAAAAAAATGTATAAATGTATGTATATATCGCATGATCCACTGATCGGATCTTAACCAGATTAGTATGGGACCACCCGAGACACTACCTTTCCGATGCAAAAAGAATTATCGAAATCGGTTGACGTGGTTCAAAGTTATGCGGCAACATACATACAAAAAAAAAACACAAAACAAAAAAAAATATTCCGACCAACTGATAACCTCCTCCTTTTTTGGAAGTCGGTAAAAAAAGTAAACAGTTGACAAATATGTTTTACCAGATGCTTAGCTAGGGTTCTCTACAAAAACATATGTGCGTTATGTAAAAGTATGTTCTTACTTAATAAATTCACTCGTGCCTGCATTTTTTTTTATTAATTGCTAGGTTTCTGGTATTTAACAACTTACTCATATTTATTATTCCACTAGCTGAATGAATTATATGAAATTCTCC
>NW_023478964.1:0-2481 GCF_013731165.1 Rhagoletis pomonella | reverse complement strand
TGCGCTAATCGGTGGAGCATTCGAGTCTTCAAATGATGAGTTCTCCTTAGCCTTTCTTAGTTTAACATTCAACTCAAAATGTATTACATTTTTTTCAGAAAAGTTCATCAATGATAATGGCGGCGATGAAGGGGAATATATAGCTGCATCGATGTCGTTTTTCCAATTTGCCAATAACCGCTTGTAATTGACAGCACGCAACAAGATATAATAATTAACTTTTTTATGCTTAATTTTTGTGTTATCGGGAATTTGTATGCTAAAATGTCTATTCCCTATTTACATTTTCGCGACTGTAGATGAGTCCGCCGAAAATTCGCATTTCTTTTAGTTTCTAGATGTTAAGCAATCTATGTATGAGTTTTTATTGAAATATCTTTAAATAAAGGGTTATAAAAATGTTTATAAAAAGCTTTTTTTTGAACATTTTTAGTAAGTTTATATTCATACGCTTATAAACAACTTCTTTTGAACCTTTATATAAGTTTACACTTTTAGGCTTATAAAAAGCTTTCTTTGGAACATTATTAAAAGTTTATATTTCTACGCTTATAACCAATGTTCCTTTTCGATTATATTACGCTTACTTTCAAGCCTTTTATAAACAAAAAATCGACGTTTTGTAAGCTTAATGTTTATAATTGAAAACTTAAAAAAAAAAACTTTCTTTAAGTTTATTTTGCTTGTTGGGTTTTTTACTCATTTACACACAAAATTTACTTATGCAACCCGCGTACAATTCGATCGTGCTGTGCTACAAATCTAATTCACTTCATTTGATTTGATTTGATTTTGTTTTAGTAGTTACTATTATTATTATTTATTTGACAAAATTAAAAGTTTAATTCGTAATATTTAAATTCTTAAGTCTACTTATTATATATAATTGGGTATATAATTGGTATATTGTAATTGGGTATAAATAGAAAACAAAGCAATGCTAAAATAATTACATTATTGTATGCTTTTATAGAATAATTGTATGCTTACATCGCTAATATGTATATATTTAGAAAGCTTATATAATTTAAATTTTTTGTTTGTTTTTGGTTTACCAATAAATTGGTGTGCGATTACATGTTGTTGTATCTTTACCATCCACGCGCGCTCTTGCTGCCTGATCTTTTTATTATTTTCATATCGCCTAGTTGCTTCCAATTTAACTGCATCTAAAACGGCAAATATTTTGCTTGGAAAAGATAGATTTAAAAAAAAGTTTACGCATCCGTAAGTACATATACATTAGGGTGGTCCTTAAAATATCAACATCATGAGGCACCCCTCTATTTTGTTTGAAATTTTTTTTTAAGTCGTACAATATTATATTGTATCAATATTATCCGATTTCAAGTAAAATACTTTGTCAAATTTTTGCAATCAAAAAAAAAATATTGTTTAATTCATAAAATTTGTTAAAGTTTTCGTGCATGTCGAACAAAATAAAATGGCGCCCCATACAAAATTTAGATGTTCATGTTGCCCACAAAATAATAGGAGTGCGATATTTTCACCAGTTTTGGCTATTTGTCTTTTGTTTATTTAATGTTTATTATTTTTTTATAAAAGCCTAGCTGGCTATACAACAAACACCATATAAATTCAGATTTTAAACTTTGTATAAAAATTATAAAAATTTTTTCAATTTTTCACCAAAATTTCAAACTTTTTAATCAGAATCTTTAGAAAAAATTTTGGTATGCAGTTTTGTAGCACATTCAATTCTAGTCTGAAGAAGTGCAAGTTTCAAGCGGCTAAAAAATTCCGTTGATTTTTGGCAATTTTTTTGCTGGCAGTGTCCTCCATATAAAAGAAAATTGTCGACATACTTTGTATAGAAAAAACGTGAAACACCTTTAACCAAAAAAATTCTCAAAAATCAACGGAATTTTTTAGCCGCTTGAAACTTGCACTTCTTCAGACTAGAATTGAATGTGCTACAAAACTGCATACCAGAATTTTTTCTAAAGATTCTGATTAAAAAGTTTGAAATTTGGGTGAAAAATTGCAAAATTTTTATAAT
Organism: Rhagoletis pomonella; assembly: GCF_013731165.1. Classification (NCBI taxonomy): domain Eukaryota; kingdom Metazoa; phylum Arthropoda; class Insecta; order Diptera; family Tephritidae; genus Rhagoletis; species Rhagoletis pomonella. The sequence goes on along the minus strand of NW_023478964.1, from coordinate 461 downwards.
TTTTATACAAAGTTTAAAATCTGAATTTATATGGTGTTTCTTGTATAGCCAGCTAGGCTTTTATAAAAAAATAATAAACATTAAATAAACAAAAGACAAATAGCCAAAACTGGTCAAAATATCGCACTCCTATTATTTTGTGGACAACTGTAAGTAATTATTATTAAGTTCAATTGCAAAATGTATTAGAAAACGAATTTGTGCTTTCAGTTATTCTTGTTAATTTTAATTTTATGCTATTTTTCACATAGAATTAGTAAGAACTACTTATTAAAAGTATATTCATGTTTGCACTTAACGCTTTCCTTTTAGCAACTCCGCGCCGCTTTTCGAATAATTTTCGAAAAATATGTATTAAAATTTTGCCATAAACCGTAAACTAAAATACATAAATATTTAGTTGTATTTACTTATAAAAATATTGAAGCTAAGCCATCGCTTGAAAGAGAAAAAAATTTATA
>NW_023478963.1:0-2482 GCF_013731165.1 Rhagoletis pomonella | reverse complement strand
CTATTTCCGCTGTAGCAAACGTAGTACATAGGGCGACATCTAGATGTGATCTACCTCGCCCTATTCACTATAGATGTCGCCCTATGCACTATGCTTTTTATAGGAACTTTTCAAAGCAAAGCTTTATGGTGTCGGACACACCACATTGAAAGTTTCTGGATCCACAACATAAAAAGTTTCTGGACGCACAACATTGCAAGTTGATAAAAGCGTTGTAAAATTGGTTTAGTTTTTTCTATATATTTGTTCTAATTACAGCTGCTTCAAATAAAAACTTTTTCCTTTAAATGTAAGCTTATATTTGTATTTATTTGAAAGAACACTAGCACAACAACTATATAACTAATAATTAGGCTAGATATAAAATTGAAAAGGTAACGTAGCGTACAAGTTAAGCTAAATATGCAATAATGCATTTTTTACCTATGTACTTGCACATCATTCTTGCTATTTTCTGTATGTAGTTGTTATATTCTTCGGATGTCAAAAAACGAAAAGCATGGCAAAATACACGTGGAAGTTTCCTAATAAAAAAATACCATTATTCCAAAAATGCAAAAAAGTGCAACATGATTCTCGGCCACAAACTCTAGGTAGAACAGTTTTATTGCCCACAAAGCTGGAAGACCGCCAAGTGAAACCAATTTTGTATAGCTCTCCTTAAACTGGAATACTAATACCCAAATTAGAGTCCATTTTGAAAATTTGTTTTATTTTATTTAGCAAGCTATATATTAGATTTATTTTTTGTTTATCACGCAAATATTACCTTCGTTATTCATTTCCATTCGATTTTTTAAGTATCTTTCTGATTTGAAGACTTGTACCATTTCGAACTTCAAGAGTACTAACTACGAAAGAAATAAATATGTAATTTTTTAGTAGAAATGTCAAATTTAATAGCTAATAGCTCAACGGGAAAACTCTTTAATAAAATAATGAGTGTGAGAGTTTTTACTCTGGAGAATTAGTTTATTGAAGGGGCAACATGACTTTTGGCGAGCAAACAGTAGCTGCCACACCGTAGTGCAATAGAGCGAACTTGTTTTGAAAACACAACAACACAACAAGGTTGATCTCAACATAAAATCATAAAAGTAAAAATTTTAATGTTTAATATTATTAATGTAGGCAGTGGAATATGAATTCAAGTACGTCTTTATTCAATCAAGTATATTACAGGAGTGAGATAAGTAGAAAAATACGAGAGCGTATTAAGTAGCTTAAAAATATTTACTTTGCCGAATGTGTTACGAACAAATTACTTAGATAGTATAAGAGTAAATAAAATATGTTTGGAGTTGCCAGATAGACATAAATACATTTCAACACTCCTCAATGAAAAACATATTTTAAAAAATCTTATACAAATAAAATAATTTACAATTTTTGTTAGTATAACCCCATTTCTCGTAAATTTACAATGTTTCACTTTCGGCAAATTTTTGGTTAAAATATCAGAAAACATTTCATTTGTACAAACGTATTTCAATTTGATTTCATTACTTTTAATTAAGTTTCGGACAAAATGGTACTTAATGTCTATATGTTGGCTCCTAGCGTGATATATTGGGTTCTTCGCCAACTGCTGTGCACTCTGGTTATCGTTATTCATAATCATCGGACTAGTATTACCAAACCCCATTTCGTATAACAATTGTTTTATATAAACGGCTTCTTTTGCTGCTATTGAGAGTGCAACATATTCCGCTTCAGTGCTGCTCAGCGCCACAATGGTTTGCTTCTTCGACCAGTGTTTGCAAATTTGGTACAATTGTACTTTTTTGGTACAATTTCATTCCCAATATACTTTCCTACTACGCAGTACTTTTTAGTACAATCTTGTAACGAGTAACCAAAATATACACCCTGATGAATACTCAAAATATACACCTCTGAAAATCATAGCGGTAATTTTTTGTATTCTCTTTTTGCTTTTGCCCTTTGGTATTTGGCCTTACGGACGCTATCCTTAGAAGCGCGTGATGTTTGAATGAAATTTCTACAGCGTTATACAATTTTAAGAACATGCAAAGGTTTTTGGAAAAGAAAGTAAATAGTATTCTACCAGTTTAGTTATACATTACAATAAACATAATTTCTACAGCATACCGCGTCCGCAGAAGCGAACAAAAGGTGCAGAAGTATCAGATTTAGAAGAAGTCGACGTTTTACGTATCAACTTTTGACCTAAAGGTTGGTATGCAGTTCTAATGAAAACGCTCACAAAAAAAAAATCATAAATTTCGTGGATGCAAAAAAGTAGTAAGCACGGAAATTTGACAGATTGATTTCCTATTGTGAATGTCTATTTTGGTAGGAAGAAGATATACGTAAATATAATAAACAAGTAAGAAAGTCTAAGTTCGGGCGGAGCCGAACATTAAATACCCGGCGCAAGTATTAAATATATGTTTTTTCACCCTTCCGAAACTTTCCGCTAGATGGTAAGCCGAGGTGTATCAATTTTGAGTAAATTAGC
>NW_023478962.1:0-2482 GCF_013731165.1 Rhagoletis pomonella | reverse complement strand
GATGCTGACATGCTGTCGGTAGTTGGGATATTCTCTACGAAGTTTTGAGAATTGCTGGAGGTTAAGGAGAGGTGCGAGATAAAAAAGAATTTAAATAATTCGGTTATCGACCACTTAAGTAATTAAGTAATTAATTTTTTTATTAAAATGGTGTCTTACCGTTTGTTCAAACAGATCATTGAGTCGTTCATTTGATGTTTTATTTTTCTTCGCTCGAGCTAGCAAGTATACTATTTTCACTTCGCACCTTCAAAAAGAAAAGATTGGCAATCACTAAAACTTAAAGTTTCAGACAAAACATATATGTATACAACTTCTATTATAAATCTTATTCTAAAAACGAATATAAATCCGTACGAGAATACCATCCAGTCAAGTCTCTAATGCTTGAATAACTTATGCCTACTCCTTACCAGGGTTGCACGATTTTGAATTAGTCAAATCACAGATCCACAAATCAAATTTATTTCTGAATTGAAAGCTGCATTAAATCCCAAATAAAATTTATTTGTGATTTGATTCATCCACCAAATAAAGAACAAAATTATTTGTGATTTGGTTTGTAGAGCAAATCAATTTGATTCGTGATTTTTCAACAAAGTGATAATTTTTTATGCAACGCAAATACCATTTTTAAGTATTTTCAAACTTCCAGTTCTACGAAAAGTGGTGCTTATAAAGTTTGTAATTAATTATTATATTTCGGGATTTTTATATCGGGATCTTCGGAACCACTTCGGGATTTTCGACACTATTTCGTGATTTTTGGGATTCTCGAGACTATATGGGGATTTTTCAGACTACTTCGAGATTCTCGGAACTTTTTCGAGATTTTCGAGACTGTTTTGAGATTTTTAGGATTTTAGGAACTATCTCGATCTTTTCGAGACTTAATATGTGTGTATATCGATAAATATATCAATAAATATATCGATGAAAATACCGATACCAATATAAGATTTTATTGAGCTTGAGGCCGTTTTATATGAAAAATGCTGTGGTAAAACATCAAGTTATAACTGCTATTTCGGGGATTACCACATCTCCTCATCAGACTTCTTCACTGGCATTCGATCCAACGACCGCAGCGGCCATAGCCAGCAGTCTACCCACTGAGCTAAGTTCGCCACGTAAACTGTTGTTGTTTTTTCCACTTTTTAACCGACTTCCAAAAAAGGAGGAGGTTATCAGTTCGTCGGAATATTTATTTTTATTTTTTTTTATGTATGTTACCGCATAACTTTCAACCGATTTCAATAATTCTGTTTGCAGCGGAAAGGTAGTGTCTCATAGGTGGTCCCATACTAATTTGGTTTAGATCCGATCATTGGATCATGAAATATATAGATATATATAGTTTTTTTTTAAGTCGGTTTTTTTTTGCTAAAAATTACTTGTTCATATGCCAACTCAACTACAAGCAAGGGCAGCTATTCTGCTGCTATTTAGACTTGATCATGTGGTAGTTGTTTGCTCTTGGCTTTTGTTAATATTCTATGTTTACCTTTTAAGTGTGCTCGTCCTTAAGTTATTTGTTTTTCTTAATTATGACCTTATAACAATTATATTCAACAAGCTCAATAAAATTGTTGAATATAATTGTTGTGCCATAAATAAAAAAAAGAATACATATATATATATATCTGTTTTATTTAATTTAATTTTGGGGATCTTATTTAATTTTTATAATTTATTCTTTTTTTTGTTTTTTAAATTTTATTTTATTTTAGCTTTTGGATTTTGATTTAAAAATAAAAATATCCCTAATTTTCTGATTTATTTCTTTTTCTAATTTAATTTTTATATTTAATTATTTTGAAAAGAAAAAATATATATATATATTCCGCTTAATTTTTAAAAATGTTTTCGTTCATTTTTGTATTTTCGCATTTCATTAATTTTTAATTTTTTTGATTTTTTGTTTGTTTAATTTGACTGAATTTTTTTTTTAATCTTCTTGCTAAACATTATAACGCTAAGGCCTTTCGAACGACAGTAAAGAGCTCGCAAGATAGTTTCCAGAAAGACTTTTGTCTTTCGAAAGGCTGTGGTGAGTTGAAAGACAGTTGCCAGAATTGCCCTGTTAAAGTATAATAATTTTCTTCCAAATTCCCACCTTAACAACTTATCCATTAGCAGTTGTCCAAGGAATCCTGTAGCGCCAGTAAGGAATATAGTTTTCCCTAGAAATAATTACGTATGGGACTATTTTCAATCTCCTCGTCACTCAAGTCATAATTTAATACTCCTTCACTGTGCAGGCGTTTTTCCAGCACTTCAATATCGATTTTATATTTCGACATTTCTCCATTCATTGCTTTTTACTTCACTTTTACACTTTGTTGATTAATAAAAAAATACACCACGTAGCTCAGCGCTTAGTGTTTTAGAAAGTACTAATAGAAAATTAAGTTTGGCGAATTCCTTAAATAGCCGAATTCATGTGCTTCGACGCTATATTTATTTTGCATAGAATTTAAAG
>NW_023478961.1:0-2482 GCF_013731165.1 Rhagoletis pomonella | reverse complement strand
TTGGGCAGGTGACAAGGCAAAAACATATGTTAGTGTTGGTTTAAAAAGTGCGACAATTTAATAAATTTGTGAAAAAAATATAAAAATCAACTAATTTCAATGGCAGAAGAAATTTTAGTTGTTTGCGCTGCCGTGCTTGTGGAAGACGAGCAGCTCCGGATGCTCCCTACAAAACTGCACATAAAATTGGAGCTGCTCCTACGTCGTCCGCTTATATTTTGCACGTCTAATTTTACGAATTTATCTATTTCACACAAATACTCACTTTTCTGGTGTTTCACCGCTCATATTTTTTGCAAATAATAGCGTTGACCAGCTGTTTCTACAACAATGAACTTTTCAACATGCATGGTAAGTTGACAAAAGCTTTTCGCTTGTCATTCTTTGTTAGGAATAGCAACGTGCAACGACAATGACAAAATCACGACAATGAAGGATGATCAATTGTCATTCTGTTGCAAAACCGGAATAGGGCTGTAAATGTTTAGAAAACCTGAAACCACACCACTGTGGGTGATATCGATAGAAGCTATGCTTCTTCTTATGAGCACGCTTGTGTCAAATTATCGTCTGTTTTGCTTTGTTTACATATTCGCGTATACATACACATGTACGAAAAAATATACCCTGCAAACAAATGCTACCGAAATCTTTAAGAGTATCGGAAATTTGTTACGATTCTTTTAGGAATCTTTAAAGAAAAATATATGAAGCGGTTGACAAGAACTAGTAAAGAAATTTCTGTACGATTTCTTAGAGAAAATTCTTTAAAAAAATTGTGAAATTTTCAGAGTTCTATGAAATCCTGGTATGCAGGGTATACATGTACATACGAATACGAATACATAAAGAAGATGTTGATGACACAGGGAATTCATACCAACGGTAAATGTGGTTTTTGTACGATTGCTACAACCTGTAGTTATTGAATCATGGCCATGATGCAAAAATACAAGGTGGTATCAATTGTGACAGCTCGATTTGACACTGCCTTAGCTCAGTAGAACGAGAAGAAAAACGGGAAGAAATTAAGCCCCATTTGGGGGAAAAATATAAAATTTCACATTTTTTCCTAAACCAAATTTGCTTTTTTATATTATGTTCGTAATGAAATGAAATGAAATAAGATAAAATACCTTTTTAAGAAAAAAAAATTTGTATACTGAGAAAAAATAAAAAAATATTCAACTATATTATTAGGCAAAGAATTGTTAAAGAAGTAACACTGTCTCACCTAAGGCAGTCAATATGGCGGAATTAGAGCGAGAAGTTGCCAACTGATAACACCTGTATTATTGCATCATGAATCATGGCTACTGTCTATACTGTCGCCTCATGTGAACACCGTTTTAAAGAAAAGAAATAAATGTTTCCGGCTGCATTTACTGAACACACCCAAAATGTGCATCAGCTGATTTTGCTGCAGGTTGGCAGTTTTTGTTTTATTTATCTTTTCCGAAGGAGGTATTTTAGCATAAAGTTAAACAATTGCGAATTTGTTTGTATAGAGCAAAGAATTTCCAACACAATTACCACCTATAATGTACACACTACTACATGGCTTCTACAAATACCTCACACAAAAGGAGGAGTACTGTGTGGTCATATTGGGACTGGACAATGCTGGGAAAACGGTATGTGAATCTTGTTTGCAAATCTAAGTTATTAAGCTTCTTTTTCCTGTTATTTAAGACTTATTTGGAAGCAGCGAAAACCAAATTTACAAAAAATTACAAAGGCATGAATCCGGCAAAGATCACTACAACGGTAGGCCTGAACATTGGTACAATCGATGTGGCTGGGGTACGACTAAATTTCTGGGATTTAGGCGGACAACAAGAACTACAATCCCTTTGGGATAAATACTACCAGGAATCACATGGCGTGATTTATGTGATAGATTCGAATGATCGCGAACGCATGGAGGAGTCAAAGGCGATTTTTGGTTGCTATAAAATACATTTAATTTATATAACAAGCACCTTAAACTATAGACTTATGCTTAATTGCAGACAAAATGATTAAAAACGAGTTGCTCTCTGGCGTACCGCTATTGATTCTGGCCAATAAACAGGATTTGCCCGACGTAATGGGTGTACGTGACATTAAACCAGTTTTTCAACAGTCTGGAGCGCTCATAGGTCGACGTGACTGCCTCACCATGCCAGTATCAGCGCTCACAGGGTAAGAAGTAGCACCGTCCCATACAATTCCGACCCAACTTAAGCTTAGTTCTTTTCCTGGATATTACAGTGAAGGTGTGAATGAAGGCATTAAATGGCTGGTTGAGGCTATCAAACGCCATTCCATAGTGCGACCACCCAGAGAAAATGATTGATGTTCTGATTAGGGGGTCAATTGCTGCTTTATAAAGATACGAAACTTGTGTAAAAATGTATGTACGTATAACAAGTTCTACTGTAAAATGTTCTTGATTATTATTGAGGGTAAACACTTTCATTATTCGCTTCTGTGAGCTTTT
>NW_023478960.1:0-2482 GCF_013731165.1 Rhagoletis pomonella | reverse complement strand
TAGTTAAAGTTCATCAAGTTTTATATCATTTTAATATCAATAGCAAAAACTTAACATAAATAACATTAGTGAGGTAGTAAATATATTCTTCAACGAAGAAAAACGGAAAGAAACTTAAATTCATAGTTTGTAAGTTCAGGCTTAGAGCATTTTATGTGGATGGAAACCAAGGCGAAGGGTGAGAATTTGTAAAACGGATAAATTTTTTCCGGGATGTCGAAATATATATATTTTTTAATAGTTAATCCTAATCATCTTGAAGACGGCTGATGAAGTCGTTTTTCAAAATAGTTTTACCTTCAATTTAAAAAGCTTTGTTATGATTTCTTTGAATATTAATTTACAAAAAACTAGTACACTAAACGATTTGAAATTTTAAGGATTTTATAAAAAAAGATGAACTTAGAATAATATATTTAAAGCTAGCAAAAAAAATCATAATGATTTTATACATATTTGTTTTAAACAAATGTGATTAAAGTCATTAAAAAAATTAAATTAAAAAGTTAAGTTACAAACGTTATAAAAAATGTTCACTGACCTTAAATATATTATTTTAAAAAAGCTCATCAGTTGTTCAGGAAGCCGTTTAATAAACTCGTTTTTCTCAAATGAATATTCAAAGAAACCAAAAAATATTCCACTTTATCAACCCTTTAGGACTAGCTATTTGCAAATAAAAATTTTAAATTTCCACATCACTGAAAAAAGTGAGCCGTTTTAAAAATTCTCACCCAGTGTGGGGTTAAAACATGCTTTTACGTAATACATTAATTTTGTTTTTTTCTTTTCTCTATAAATGCGTTTGTACTGCTTTGCCTTTTCAAACTGTAAAGCTCGCCTTATAATTTCTTCAGGAGTTAATCCTTTGTAGGGCAATTTGGAAACAGCTCCAGCTCGTCCTCGCCAGCGATATGCTCGAAAAAGACACACCCTGCTATTTCAAGGATCAACGCGAAGCAAGCGCATTTCGCTTTACCTCCATTGCTCCATCCAGCCTCAATACGGTTCGTTTAAACTTACAACACTCACAGTGAAGAAGAGAAGAAGGTGCGTAAAAGAAAGCTTCAGAAATATTAGAAAATGTTTAGTTACTTATACAACGATTTTGATTCGGGTAACGGGTTTGGGCACAGCAAACCAAAATTATTGTACGAATAACTAAACCGTACCCGAAATGTAATTTTTCAACTACATCATTTATTTACTGTTTTCTTACTTATATGATGCAACCGGCAAGGATACTACAGTTTCTAATTCGGTTTCTATATTCCCAACAGAGAAACTACGATCCCATCAGAACGCCATCAACTCCAGAATCGGCATCAAATAATGCAATTGCTTTGCAGTGCATGAATGCAGCAGAAGCCATTACCCCTAACCGCTAATGTGACGCAATGTTAAAGTGCAGAGTGCATGTACGAAGCTCATATAGTTGTAAGCCAAGGCTTTTTTCTTGTAAATGGTTAAAAATTCTTGTTGTTAATGCTAACTAAAATAAAGGTAATTTAATTACTTTTATGTTTGTTATAAATTCTTTCAAAAAAATTAACTTTTTTTACAAAAAAATCCATGTTTTGTGTATTGCCTTATGCGAGTGCAGAGTACATGTACGAAGCTCATATAGTTGAAACCAAGGCTTTTTTTCTTGTAAATGGTTAAAAATTCTTGTTTTTAATACTAACTAAAACAAAGGTAATTTAATTACTTTTATGCTTGTTATAAATTCTTTCAAAAAAATTAACTTTTTTTACAAAAAAAATCCATGTTTTGTGTATTGCCTTATGCGAGTGCAGAGTACATGTACGAAGCTCACATAGTTGTAAGCCAAGGCTTTTTTTCTTGTAAATGGTTAAAAATTCTTGTTGTTGATACTATTATTATTATTATTGTATCCAAGGTTTTGTGCAACAAGTTGAAAGGCCGCGCATTACATGTCATACAACAACTCAACGAACCAAGTTTCGACGATATATTAACAAAACTGAAGGAAGAATTTGGAGTCAAATCAACATTTTTAAGCCTAAGAAACGACGCAATGAATGTTAGAGCCTTAAACATTGAAGATTTGCACAATAAGTTAGGAACTGTTTTACAAAATATGAATACCAAATATATTTTAGAAGGTGCAAATGATCCTTTGTATACACCACTTAATAATTCCAAATTAATTTTTGATGTTTACTTATAATTCCTGCCTTTTAATGTTAAAACTTTGTTGTTACAAAATAATATAGATAACTTGGAAACTGCGTTCACTTACTATTTACAAAATAATATGTTGAACGATATTAATTACACAGCGGTACAACTAAGGTTGATCCTCACTTTAAAAATAGTAAGCATAATCGTAATTTCCTCAATAATTCCAGTGCGTTCCTTCACAAAAGAAATATAAATGAAAATGATGAAAACGGTGTAAATTTTTATAGGTATAACTCAAAAAATTCAACTATAAAGTTAGTTACAGATTACAAAAATC
>NW_023478959.1:0-2483 GCF_013731165.1 Rhagoletis pomonella | reverse complement strand
TTTCTGTCACATGGCAGACATTACCATGTTTAACAAAAAGAAAAAAAAGTGGGTACATTTCTTAGAAATTGTGCTGATTATCTCTATGAGCCGTTAACAGCCTTATTTAATTTGTCTCTTAAAGAGGGCGTTTTTCCAACTGTATGGAAGGAATCGTTCATAACCCCCTTACATAAAAGCGGTAGCAGGTCTTCAGTGGAGAACTACCGGGGCATAGCTAAGCTTTCTGCAATTCCTAAATTATTTGAAGCAATTATAACAAATCGGTTGACGCATTCTATCACTTCAAGCATTTCATACAGTCAACATGGATTTTGCAAGGGCAAATCAACTTCTACAAATTTACTTGAATTAACATCCTAATCTCAAAAGCATTTAGTGAGAGCAAAACTGTTGATGTTATATATACTGATTTCAGTAAAGCATTTGACAAAGTGTGCCACTCGTTGCTCATCTATAAACTTCATCTTCTTGGTCTTCCACCTAATTTTCTACGTTGGATCTCTTCATACCTCTATGATAGATCACAAAGGGTATTGTTTAAAAATACTATCTCTGACGTCATTGATGTTACTTCAGGAGTCTCCCAGGGTAGCCACCTAGGCCCGATTCTGTTCTTGCTTTTTATAAACGATATTTCTACAGAATTCTCCAAAATTTTAATGTATGCAGATGATGTAATACTTTATAAATCGTACGTTTCAATTGAAGAAAGGTCTTTGCTACAATCAGACTTAAACAGCATGGCTAACTGGTGTAAAGTAAATCTTATGCCTCTAAATCTTAAGAAATGTAAAGTAATGTGCTTCTCGCGAAAAGCTGTTCTGCCAGTTTCTTATATAATAGGTAACCATAACCTGGAACAGGTATACAATTTTGTGGACCTTGGTATCACAATGGATCCTAAGCTTAATTTTAATCTTCACATTAATGTGACAGTCAACAAGGCTAAAGGTGTACTTGCATTTGTGAAACGATGGTCAAAAGAATTTAGTGACCCTTATATCACTAAAACCCTGTTTACAACATTAGTTAGGCCGATTCTGGAATACGGCTCGGTGGTTTGGAATCCAAGGTATCAAATTTACTCAGACAAGATAGAATCAATTCAAAAACAATTCCTACTTTTTGCTTTAAGAAATTTCCGATGGGATTCTCAATATAGTCTTCCACCTTATACGAGTCGCTTAAAACTTATTAACCTTCCTACACTTGCCAGTCGCAGGGAAATGCTTGGTATAATTTTTATGGTTAAATTACTGACAGGCTCAATTTCAAGTCCGTCTCTTCTGGCTGATGTAAGCTTTAATGTTCCCTCACGCGTATCAAGACACTTTTGTCCCATATTTCTGAAAGCTTGTAAAACCAATTTTGAATTGCACGACCCACTCCGTTGCTTATGCCAGGATTTTAGCTCTCATTCCAGCACGTTTGATATATCAGATCCGCTTTTCAGCATTAAGAAAGCGATACTCTCCTCTCCCAATAAGTGAATTATTGACATAAATACATAAAATCAGCTGATGAATTTAGTTCTGTAGCTGAACAGTTTTAGATCTCGACACTTAACAAACTCCTGCCTATCGTGACTCGGCACAAAAATTTAAAATATTGGTTCCGTACGTCATGCGGACTGCGCCCCTCGTGCGGATGGGCGGGAATGGAGGGTAAAAACCGTTGGGATATTATTATATATTTATCTATTAAAACTTGGTTGAAACGAACCTTTAAACCTTTATGGAAAGTGGTTCGGTTTTCGGTTCGGATCAAACATTTGTGGAAAATTTCGGTTCGGTTAATGGTTCAGTTAATTAATAGAAAAAAGCGGTTTTCCGGTTCAAAACCGGTTCGGTTCAAAACCGGTTCACGTCCCTGCTAAAAAATGATGGATACAATGATTTCCAGACGTTAAATGAGACTATTATAAATTTTTGCAAAATGGGCGTAGCCACACCCACTTATGATTACATGTGTATATCTTGGTAAGGCACCCTGAAATTGTGCATATGGAAACTGTGCATACGAAATAATGCATATGAAAAAAACCGAAATAATGCATACGAAAAAAACCGAATAATGCATATATGCACAGTTTCGGTTGAAAACCGAAATAATGCATATGAAAAAAACCGAAATAATGCATATATGCACAGTTTCGGTTGAAAACCGCAATAATGCATATGAAAAACCCGAAATAATGCATACATGCACACTTTCGTTTGAAAACCGAAATAACGCATATGAGAAAAACGAAGTAATGCATACATGCACAGTTTCGGTTCAAAACCGAAATAATGCATATGACAAAAACCGAATTAATGCATACATGCACAGTTTCGACTCAAAATCGAAGTAATGCATATGACAAAAACCGAAATAGTGCATACATTAAAACGAACTTCTTTCTGAGTAGGCGGCCTTCGGCCGCGCTTAGGGATTATAACCCTTACTAAGTAGAATTCTGCTTTCTGTGTTGCCAGAAA